>NC_056751.1:671260103-671327603 GCF_019279795.1 Protopterus annectens | reverse complement strand
GGTAACTGGGGAAACTATCTAGGAAAGTGTGACACTTGAGGGGCTTGTCTATGCCAGACTGCACAGTGTAAATGTCTAGCTTGTATCTATTTGTAGGACTGGGATTATCAACACAGCAGCTGTACACCTTTCATAGTAATACACATCATACTAGTATTTCTTTTCAAATTTATTTACCTGTGTGCCCTGTATGGAAAATGCATGTGTTGCAGTACATTATTTTTTCTATTCAGATTGCAGTTTAAAACTGTAGAACCAGTCTGAGATGTTAGTGGTGGTTCCTGGATTCGAACTGTGCAGTGTGTGCAAAATTGAACTATAGGCCTAGTTCTTATCAGATTGAGCTACTGGGGAGGTGTTGTGTGTTGCTTGTGACATTTCTATCTAGTACATATTTTTGTGCACAGTACTTTTATTATGACATATTGCATTGTTTGTTTCCCATTTTCAGTACAAATTATGCATACACAACAGACACTGGTGTCACTGATTGTGAAACATGTGCACATTAGCTGGATTGCACATTTGACTGTTTTACAACTACATACTGCAATTTAGATTCCTGAGTACACAGTGAAGGTTTTAAGTCTGCACCTGTTAACCTTATACATTTCTCGGTGCATTCACAGCTATATACAGCTGAAATTGAAAGGTTAACACAGGACAATGGTGGCAGGCAAAAAAGTAAAACACATTCTGATGGAATATGTACTGTTGCTTTTTTCCAGTTATTTGACATGCCCATTCTAAAGTATGCAGACAAGCAGTGCTAAATCAGTTCACCTCAGGTAATGCATTCTGCAGTACATACACATTTCTATTTATCAGGTACAAGTGAGATGACACACACCAGTGTTTGGGATCACCTTTATTAGTTTTGACATACATATCTGTGTATGACTCAGAAATCCACAATTACTATTCCTGCATGACCTGCACAGGGGAATGCTTTTCATTTCTAACTGTTACAGTAACCCTGACATGGCACTTTCTTGGCAGGTTCACTCATACATATTCTAATATTCCTCTCCTGCATATTGTACCTTGTTTGCTACTGATATGTTACATAGCAGCTGGGAATACTCCATTGTAACACTGGCAGCCTGACACAGGCATTTATTCCTGACTTTTACTGCACAATTATATATACAGGCAGTACTACCATTACTATAATTTAGATTTTTTACTGCTAATAGTAGGGGGTATTCTGTACTCACCATACTGCCAACACAGCTGGGCCAGTTGTTGGGCATAAGCCTCCACATTCTGGGACCTCTTCGCAGCAGCTGTATGGGGAGATATCACACATTAATCTCACCTGCACAGTCACAAGTTGAACGTTTTCCATACTTAGATATACATAAAACTGCATACTTACAGACAGGTGGGACATCCTGCTGGTCCAAGAGTGCACCCCTCCTCTGCTTCAGGTCATTATGGTGATGATGTACCTACTCACCAGTCCGGGGTATGCCAGTGGCATGGTGAGCTCACGTGCAAGCTGGTTCCAGGCCTCTGCTTTGTACTGCAAGCCCTGGTACTGCCCTGCAGCAGCCTGCTGTCATGGTTTTTAAATAGGAGCCCAACCATGACCCTGGACTCCTGGATGACCCAATGTTGCGTTCAGAAGCACACACCTTTACCAATGCCAGACATTTTGGTACTGCTGTGTGCAATCTCAAATTGTTATGGCTGTATTCCCATATGTGTGGTTTAAATAGGGCAGTTTTCCTGCACTTTTTCTTGATTGGCCCATTTTATTATGTTGCACTATGCTTAGCTCTGTGCAAATCCGCATAGCAATGCTTACACCACCTAAGCAGAGCTGAAAGAAGGTAAGCAATGCTTACACTAGCAAAGCATTGCTTAAATCTATTTTTTTCATTAAATTTATAAATTATTTTTTACATTTATATTTTGCATATTCCCACCCCTACTGTGCTATACTTGAGCCATATGATTGACATCTATCATTCGCATTCATTAAAAGTTTATTAAATAATTTGCCAGAGGGGGGATTCGAACCGAGTATGTTCTACATGCTATACCATGGCAGTACCAATATGCTACAGCAGCTTGATGGTATTTTCTATCACAGTAGCACTTGTCCATCATTTTCAGGATTTCAGCCAGGCTAAGCATAGAGGCGCTGCATGCAAATAAGCTGTTCAGTGCTTAAACTTCAGATTTATTTCATGAAAAAAAAAAATTACATTTTTTAAATTTTGTATTCCTTTCCTCTTGCCCTACTGCTTCCATGCATGTAGGGCAAGAGTGCATACATTTGGGGGGGTGCACTTGAAGGCTGCTGCCTTCTAGGTGTTTGTGGTTTTTATTTTTTTTTCAGTGTGCGCGGACACTGAAATATTAGCTATTTACATTTCAGTGTCTACAGACACTTGTTTACTATATAATATTAGAGCCAGGCTCTAATATTATATAGTCTGACACTCATCCATGTCAGAAAGTGCCGTACAGCACTTTCAGAGCAAAGGGGGCATGTTTCAGGTGCAGGCACTGCTGACACATGCCCCCTGCACTCGTTCCTGGTTTGTGGCCGTTTAGTTTAGATAGCAGCACACCTTCATGCATATGCAAGGCGCACTGCTATCCTAAATGGACACGAACCACTCCGTGCAAGAATAGTCTTATTCTTACATGGAGCTTTGTGAATCCAGGGGTATGTCTCTAGTTTGGGGCCTTTGTTCCCCCATTTTGTCAGGCCTTCTCCTGATTTCTTGCACTAAGAAGTTGAGAGGTTTGATGGGAATACTGCATGTTCTTGACATGTGTAGAGCTTGCAAAGTGTGAATATTTTCCAGAAAAAGATTTCATATGAGACTGAAACCTCAATACAGCAGACTGAACTTCCTGTGTAAATGGCAGTTTTTCCTTTTTGTTGAACAATACTGAAAATAAATATGAAAATCAGACTAGAAAACTGGCTCCAGTGATGGGTTTGTTACAAGTAAAACCATTTAATGCAATATATATCTATATTTATATTTCTAGCTATATCTATATCTATCTATATATAAAAGCTATACATGCATGTGTGTGTGAGTGTATAACAAAATATCACATGCAACAAAATCATCACAACATATTTAATATGAAAAACCTCTCTAACTTACCTTTAATGAAATAGAAATTCCATCAGCTATGAAAATCAGTCAAAAGGAAAACTTATTTCTTTTCTACTCAGTTACACAGACACACATACTCGTTCACACACAAATGCACCACTAACTGATATTCTTCCTGAATAATGTTACTGCTGGGGAAAGTGTGTTTAGTACCCATGTATAGGGTCAGGGTTAGAGACAGAGGTAGGGTTAGGGCCAGCACACTTGAGTAAGGTAGGTAGTAAACATCCTTTCTCTAACAGTACCACTTCACAAGGCAAACACGCATATACACAAACAAAAAACTCAACACTACTGAAAGACAACACACATCTTTCTCCTTCCCTAGCCCTTATTTTAATCGTAACCAATAAATAATTGCACACAAACACTAAACCTCAGTGCTGAATCTTACATAAATACCAAAGGCTTGGTATTACTCCCCACTTTCAGTTATCATACATGTCAAAAACACACAAATTTATGAATCCACCACTCAACAAAACCTTCAGTCTTCCAATAAGTCCAGACACAGGCTTGTCCAGATGCAGAATTGCTGAATCTGGGTCTGTTTGTAGTGGTTGTTTGTTCTGAGCATGGTTTCCAGGCCACCTTGGATTGGAAGGGGCCAATCTGCACTTTAGTAGATGATTGTATGGACTAGACCTTAACTGGTAAAGGGGGTAAAGGGAGGTTAGTCTAGGGCTTGGAATAAGCATCCTCATTGGTCCTTTTGAATATTTTTAAATTGTTTTTCAAGTTTTAGCTTCTGGTATTTAGTTTCTGTGTTTGAGCAGGTTTCTGCTTGTTTGTACCAGCTGAACTAAGGTGGGTTACCAGCCACAACTCTAAACTGAGATACCAGATGACTAATGGCTTTTGAGCTTCCAAAAACATAAGTTATCTGTTTTTTTATTATTTATACTATTTACTGCACTTTTTTATTGCCTGCTGACTACTTTTATACCGTATTTATATAATGTGTGCTAAACTACACCATTGTACTGCAATTGCCTGCATTACTGTGCCTGCTAAATCAATTATTATTGCTGTTTTTACTATTTACAAAGCTTTTTTGCTACTTTTGCTGTTTGTTAAGTATTTACTGGTATTTTTCACTGTTTTAAAGCCATCTGTTCTGTTTGTCCTAGTTTTCCCACCAAGCAGTGTTTAAATAACTGATCTGTTAGCTGTTTAAAACATTCTTTAGAGCCTCCTTGCTTATTTTCTGCTGTTTTAAACATTTTTTAGTGTCTTGCTGCTATTTTTCTGCTGTGTTAAATATTCTCTGGTGTTTCCCGCTGAAACTAGGGTAGCTAGTAGCTGTAGCATAGTCCAGATACAGGCTTGCTGTGTATGGGTCTGTTTGTAGTGGTTATTTGTTCTGAGCACGTTTTCCAGACCATCTTGGATTGAAAGGGGCCTATCGCACTTTAGTGAGAGGATTGTGTTGATTGGACTCAGTCTGGTAAAGGGAGGTCAGTCTAGGACTTGGAATAAGAATCCTCATTGGTCCTTTTGAACCTTTTTAAAGTTTTTTTCAAGTGTTTAGCTTTTGGTATTTAGGCCCTGCATTTCAGCAGGTTTCCACTTGTTTGTACCAAGCCAAACTGAGCTGAGATACCAGCCAATTAGAAGCTTCTGAGCTTCCAAAAACATAAGTTGCATTTTTTTTTGCTTATTTATACCATTTACTGCACTTTTTTATTGCCTGCCACCTACTTTTATAATATATTTATATACTGTGTACTAAAGTACACTGCTGTACTGCAAATGTTTACATTACTGTGGCTGTAAAATTGAATTCTATTGCTGTGTTCACGATTTGCAAAGATTTTGTTGCTATTTTCACTGTTTGTTAAGTGTTTACTAGTAATATTCACTGTTTTAAAGCTATCTGTTCTGCTTGTTCTGGTTTTCCTGCCAAACAGTGTTTAAATAACTGATCTGTTAGCTGTTTAAAACATTCTTTATTTTCTGCTGTTTTAAACCTTTTTAGTGTCTGACTGCTATTTTCCTGTTGCGTTAAACATTTTGTAGTGTTTCCTGCTGAAACTAGGGTATCTAGTAGCTGTAGCATAGTCCAGATAGAGACTTGCTGCATCTGGATTTATTTGTATTGGTTGTTTGTTCTGAGAACGTTTTCCAGGCCATCTTGGATTGGAAGGGGTCTGTCTGCAGTTTAGTGAGAGGATTGTGTTGAATGGACCCTGTCTGGTAAAGGAAGGTCAGTCAAGGGCTTGAAATAAGCATTCAAATTGGTCCTTTTAAATCTTGTTGACTTGGGTCTCTTGAGGCAGTGTGGCAATTGCCTCAGGTACACTGACAACCGTCTACTCTAGTACAGAGTCCAACAGATGTATCTATACTAAGAATCTTGAATCCATGCTCTCTCGCACTCAAAACAGTAACACAGAAGAGGTTGTCAACTCACTCACCAATACATATGCACATAGTACCATTACTCATACACATAGTACAGTATGCATCAAACACAAAAATCTACATATGTGGGGAGAGTCTCGAGAGGATTCGTCTCTCGAAAAATTTACAGAAACACCAGAGACCTTCAAAACACAAGATTGCTAAAACTAGCACAGTCCCCACAGCACTGACGACCCATAGGAATACCAGTGTCTCTCACAGCAAGTTCATAAGGCATAACCCTCAGAAAAACTTTCTTCTTGTCATTGTAGACTCAATAGTGAGACACATAGATGTCCCACTCACCTGGTTGGACAAGGAGAAAGTCACAGTCTGCTGCCTGTCCAGTGCCAAGATTCGTCAGATCATGCATGCACTCAGGTCTCTCAGCAACAAGTACCATTATAACTCTGTCATAGTTCATGCTGGTGTGAATAACCTGAGATGTACCTCACTGGACTATATGAAAAGAGACATAGTTGAGGTCTCTGAGAATGTGTCTCAGGCAGGTATATCCCAAGCCTTGAGCAGCATACTACCCTCAACCAGAATGATGCCACAGTATAAACTGTCAGCCTGGGAAGCCATAGTCGACAAACCTTGCTACTTTGCCAGAGACAGTTTGCACCTGGCACCACTAGGCTTTTGGCTGCTGGAAAAGGCTCTTCCTCCCCCATACTGCCTTTTTAGGGATTTTCTCTAAAACAACATTACCAATGTGAAATTAGCCAATCAGAACAAAAATAAGGGTCACGTTGCTAAATGCTGGGAGCTTAAACCAAAAACTGTATTCCCTGAAAGCACTTTTATCATTAGAACATGTGAATGTCTGTGCAGTCACAAAAACCTGGTTCAAGGCCTCAGAGAGTAACCCAGCCTTGTAAGGCTACAATGCCTTCCACACTTTTAGACCACAAAATGAACATGTGAAAACCAAAGGAGGTGGTGTTTCTATCTATATTAGAGATAAATTCACTTCTCGTTTAGTTAGACTGGACATCTCCATGAAGTACTCCAGTTCCAGGTTATGGTAGGTAAGAATCCCATTAAAGTCATAGCCAGATATAGAGCTCCTTCCATTAGTCACAATGCCCATGAAGTCTACTTGACCAAACTGGAGACAATCCAAAGTTTACCGATCACTGTGGTCATGAGGATTTCAATTATATCACCATCAACTGGGAAACCTATGCTAGCCCCAACTCACTAGCACAAAAGTTCCTTGACTTTGTGAATTCAAATGCCCTGGAACAAATTGTTCATACCCCGACAAGAGGAACAAACATTCTAGATCTGGTCCTCACCAACATGTCAAACAGATGCACTGCCTCATCTGTCGGAAACTCATTAGTTAAATCTGACAAAAAAAGTTTACCAAGGCAAATTATACCCTCCTAGGTGAAGGTATAAATGCATCCCAAGCCCCATCCCAAGCTGGAAGTGGTAACTACTGCTGAAGCTTACACTAAAGCCCTGTACAATCATTTGCAAAAGTGTATAAAATCGGCTGTACCAAAAAGAATCAAAGCTAGAGTCCCAAGTAAAAACAAGCTACCATGGTGAACATCCAACATCAACAAACTTTACAATAAATGCAAAAAGTTGCTGCCCAGGAAAACAAAAGCAAGGCCACAACAATGGAAACGCGCCCTCCTCAGCCTCAACAGGCAAAAAAGGCAACTTGTCAAATCCTCTAAGGGCTCCTTTGAGAGAAACTTAGCAAGTACAGCCAAGGATAACCATAAGGCCTTCTACAGCTATGTATGTAGCCTAAAAGGTAGGACCCAAGCATGTGCAGAATCAGTGACCAATGGTATCACACACACTGACCACACAGAGATAGCAAACCTGCTAGAGGATAGGTTTGGTCAACATTTCACTCCCTTATCCCCTCCTAACTTATCACAAACCTTCCCCCAAACTTCCCCCCAGCCTACATATCTGAAGAGCAGGTCTTCAAAACCTTGTCCAAGGTAAAAAACACAGCCACTATGGGAACAGACAACATCCCAGGCTCTCTTCTAAACAGGCTAAAACATGAACTAGCATCACCACTAAGTACCCTTTTCAATCATAGCCTAACCACAGGCTTTGTTCCTGCAGAATGGAGAACTGCAACAGTTATTCCCCTCCACAAAGTGGCCTAGCAACAGACCCAGGGAATTACAGACCCACAAGCCTGACCGGCCTTATCTGTAAGGCCATGGAAAGTATCATTATGGACATCATAAATAAAGACATAGGTGACCTCCAAACCCTGGATCCTACCTAATTTGGCTTCATCAAGGGCAGATCTTGCCTGTTAATCTGGTAGATTTCTTTGAAAATGTGACCAAGGCCATTGATAAAGGCAAATCTGTGCACACAGCATACCCAAACTTGGCAAAGGCTTTTGACACAATCCCACGTTCAGGCATTATCAACAAACTTAGCAAATTAAATGTAAACCCCTTCATTGTAAAATGGGTTTCCAACTCTCTCACTAACTGGAGACACTCTAGCAAAGTGGATACTGCCACATCAGCCATCAGCCATCAGACCTGTTATCAGTGGGGTGCCACAGGAGTTAGTGCTGGGCCCCTTACTGTTTGGTATATACTTCTCAGAAGTTCAGGTCAAAACTAAGGGGTTGTGGCTAACCAAGTTTGCAGACAACTGCAAACTAGGTGCAATCACTAAATCCCCAGATGATGTCAGTATACTCCAGGAGGGTCTCCCCCAGACCAATGACCAATGTATTAGTCATGGTCTCAAACTGAATGCAAAGAAATGAATCATCATTCCCTTCATTGCAAACAATGTCCTTTCACACTGACAAATCAACAGCAATACCCTAAGTACCTACAAAGTGATAAGTGACCTGGGATAACAAGTTGACTGCAACCTTAACATTGATCACCATGTGTCTACTGTAGTAAGGAAGGCTTTCTATGAAGCACACTTGATTAGTAAAGGCATCACCTCAAGAGCAAAAGAGGTTATAACCCCTCTATACTCACCATTAATCCAGTCAATAGTTGAGTATAACGTCCTGTTAGGCATGTACCATACAAAGCACCTGCAGCAACTGGAGAGACCTCAGAGGTTTCTAACAAAGAAGATCAAGAGGCTCCAGCATGTACCTTACACAGACTGACTAAGATCCGTGTCACTATACTCCATATCATACAGATGTCTTAGGGGAGACTTATGCCTGGCCTACAAAGCAATCTAAGACCCAAACTTAATGAACTTGCTGCATATCAGTAAATCAAACAGGACTAGGGCTACTCATTCCAGGGAACTAAATATGGCCTACAACTTAATTAGGATGATGCTAGAGGGACAGAATTATCTCTCAGTGACTGCCGCATCTTTGGAATAGGCTACCTATTCATGTGAAACAGAGCACCTCTTTGACACTGTTCCAGAGGAACATGGACAAGTGAATGGGGCACCATAAATTTTTACCCAAGATAGTGCCCACAACCCTCCTGGACATGAGCAGTCATAACTAAATGCAATCTTGGGTACTGACTGCCATTTTCATGGTATTACATTGAGCTGAAATGGCTAGGCTTAAAATGGCCTCTGGGTCAATAGCTTAGTAATCTCCTATGATCCTATGAATAATGCCACCAGAAATAATGTTCAATGAATGCAAACAATTTATTGAACACCAACTGATAGAAAAAAAAAAACAGAAAACAAACAAAAAAATACAAGCCAAGTGTTTTTGCAGAAGTGCAAACCTAACCTTCCCCCCACAATCTCTCACTCCCTTTGCAATTATATATACCGAGTCTGAGATTGTACGTCAGTGGGGTAGGGGAAATTCCCATATGCTGACTGAACTGCAATCTTGCAGAGAAAAAAAACAGTAATGTGCAATCAGCTGAAATTGCTTTTTTCTTTTCAAAAAGACAGACTGCCAATAGCATGCATGTAAACCATATATATAATATAATATAATATAATATGTTTATATTATATATATATATATATATATATATATATATATATATATATATATATATATATATATATATATATATATATATATATATATATGGGTCTACTGCTTTTAGTCGAATTACATTGGTCGAAAATGGTTTCAGGCAGCCCACTTCACCGAAAATGCATTTCACTGAAAACCCATTTGGTCGAAAATGGAATATAGCCCCGTCCCCACTGCAGTGCGACCCTGGAGAGAAAATATAAAGTAAGGGGGCAGTGTATGCACTATTATATACATATGTATCCATTACAAATACATTGAAAGATACAACGTCAGTAAAAACTAGTTGCAAAATGTGGGGGGCTATGCCGCCTACACCCCCAATGGGGAGGCTGTGCCCCCACCCCCCCAACTTTATATTCTCACTTCAGGGTCACACTGCAGTGAGGTAAGGGCTATATTCCATTTTTGACCAAATGGAATTAGGCCAAATGTGCTTTCAATCAAATGAGCTTTCAGTGAAGTGGGCTGCCTGAAATCTTTTTCGACCAAATGTAATTCGACTAAAAGCAGTAGACCCATATATATATATATATATATATATATATATATATATATATATATATATATATATATATATATATGTATGTATATATATATACATATATACAGTTGTACTTATACATATGTGTGTATGTGTGCATATATTTATTTTATATATATATATATATATATATATATATATATATATATATATATACACACACACATTTATATATATATATATATATATATATATATATATAGATAGATATATATATATATATTTTATATATATATATATATGTATATATATATATATATATATATGATATATAGATATTTATATATATATATATATATATATATATATATATATATTTGTAAATATACATATATATATATATATATATATATATATATATATATATATATATATATATATATATATATATATGGGTCCCCTTCAGTAGACTGAACCTTTAAAAGTTCAAACCTCATATGGCCGAGACCATATGATCAAACTTTTAAAAGTTCAAACGGACTGAATGGAGATCTGTGTACATTGTGGAATGGGAACATTTCTCTTTTCCGCAATGTAGTACAATCACAGAGTTGGTATATTTAAGTAGAGGAGGGTGTGGGGTGCAGGGGGGCCTGCCCTCTGCTACGCAGGTTTTTTTTTTTTTTTTTTTTTTAATTTCTGCTTCAGTTTTCGAACTTTTAAATGTTCGATGTAATGGTCTCGGCCATATCATCTTCGGACATTTAAAAGTTTGATCTACTGAAGTAGATCCATAAGATCTATATATATATATATATATATATATATATATATATATATATATATATATATATACAAACACACATTATAAATAAATATGTATATATATGGAGCTACTTTTAATTATCGAAATCTGACATGAACGAAAACCAAAAGGTCAAGACCTGAAAACCGAAGCATCAACATCCTGAAACTGCACAACACTGAAATCCAAAATACTGAAACAGACAGCACAAATCGCCCATAAAACCCACTTCAAAAACCAGCAGTATAGAATATAAAACACAACACTATATATCTCCAACACAAACAAACAATATTTATAAAATTAAATTACAAACTAAACTTCCCTCAACAAACCATACTATCTAAAACCAACCTAAGTTGGGGGGGTTATTCCCCACCCACGCTACCCAACATGAGGGTGTTTCGCCCCCACACCCCCAACTTCGAGACTGCACTGCAGTGGAGAAAAGGGCATATAACTTTTTCTTACCTTGTATTATGGCACACACATCCACTACTACCAAGACTGTACAAAACATCCACCATATTTGCTCACATACTTCCTACACAAATTTAAAGGGACATACTGCATTTACAGACACTAACTACAAATGTCCTACAGTAATATAATTATGACATCACCACTTTAAATTTAAAACTACTAACACTCAGAATTATAAATATTCAGTCTTCTGACCTTCGATCTTCTACACTTTCAGGATTTTAAACATTCGGCTTTCCAGTCTCAATCTTTTAGTCTTCAGTCATGTGGGATTTGATAATTCAAAGGGGACCTGTATATATATATATATATATATATATATATATATATATATATATATATATATATATATATATATATATCTGTTTGTATGGTATGTGTGTGTGTGTGTGTGTGTGTGTATACACACAGTCTTACAAATTAATTTAATCCTTCTAATGAATACAACAGTTAAAGCACTCACCTGTGGAACTCAATTCTGGTTTATGCACATTGTGTGTGTAGGAAGAAACAGTGTATAGTAACTGGAAACTGATTATTAAGCTGTATTATATAGCTAAAAGTGTATACAGAAAGCATGGGAAATATGAATGATATACACTCTTAAATGTGCTAATTAGTGTAAAATTAAAATGGATTCAACTGTACAAGGAGGATATAAAGTTGTCATCTGTCTCTTAGAAGTGAGACTACAATTGTACGGTTTTCGGTGAGATTACTGAAAATGGCCAGTTACAGTCTGATAATTCTTTATTAACTATATACCATTATTCCCCACCATGTGCTATTGTATGTATATCTATTTCACTTTGTATTTGTTCTGTACAATATTTGATTACCTGTGGAGCTTTTCTCCCTGGACCTCCACTGAAAATGGGTTTCTGACCCAGTTGACTTCCCGGTCAACAAATGTCAATAAATAAATAATAATAAATAAACAGGAAAATAATTAATTTGTTAAATTCTGGGTTAACACAGACCCATAATTTTCTTTAAATAGGTACTGAATTCCTGAGAGAAAAGTCTTAAACACTGATCAAAAATTAATACAATATAAAAGAACCTCGTCCACTGCATATGTCAAATTTCCTGTTACAGATCTTACTTATCTTCTGTAATGTAATTCTGAGCTGTGAAAATTCCCACCTGGGAAATATAAATTTATACATTTTACAAATACTGATCTTCTGCATATGATAGCTCTTAAAACTAGGGTCAAAATATAACCTCTAAATTTGTGTCCTGTGTAATGTTTATCTTCTGAAATAGATATTCACACTTAAAGTTTACAACTGTAATTAACAAAACAGTTGGATTTTCATGATTATTAGTAATAATGTCAAATGTTACTCTTGTAAGCATTGCAGTGGGGGGTTTTTGGCCCAGTTATGGTGACAAAGGGTCTCTGGCTCAGCTGATACCAGCTAAACAAATCCAATAAACATACTACATTACTTGGTCTATATCTACCAACTTCTTATGCTCTCTTATTTGGCACGGTCTAATTTTAATTTTATTTTAATTTGTTCATTATTAAGCAGGTGAGTGAACTATTTAATCTGTGATCCCTTTAAACCATAACCTGGGTGGCAAGGACAGGTGTAAATGAAATATATGTGGTGATTTAGAACAGGCAATCAACCAGCTCTTTTTGGAGGGGGGAGAAAAATAAAGTACCTAAAAAAAAAAAACAAGCAGATATGGGCTGAACATGCAGCCTTCCGTCAAATGTAACAAGAAAACTGGCAGACTGATCTGGCAGTTTAGCATGGATAATTAAGGTTATGAGCTGCTTATGAGATTCATCTTGTCCGAAGTTTGGCTCCCTCGCTTTTCATTTGGCTACTGTGTGACTGAACAAGATGCACATCTGTCTTATAGTTTTACAAACAACAACAACACATTCTCGATGTAAATGTCTGCTATTCTTATTCCCAAACTGCATGTTTTTTTCACATATTAGGATAGCAATCAACATTTTACTTAGCAATAAGAAGCAAACTGAGGTTTAGATCTGCGCAAGGGAAAATCGGATGACAATGGTTGCTCTGTCAGTGAACTGCAGTTTGTTAACTTACTTTATACGATAGTTACTTAGCATCACTTTTCTTTATTTCAGTTTCTGTATCAGCAAGAAAAGCTTCAGTCCTTTGGTTTAATACCACTGTGATGTAATCAGCACAGTTACTCATGACCAGAGGACCTTGAAACCAAATCAGAGAAGTGAATCACATGAGAACAGTCACACTTGCATGGCAACACTATAGATTGGTAAAAACAAGGTCAGATCAGACTTTGACTACTTAACATAACTGAACTGATTACTTTTCAATGAGAATGTTGATATATAACTTAATTACAATTAAACAGATGCAATAAGTTGCAAGTCATTAAACATTTTGTTTGAAACAAAAAAAAACTGAAGCTAAGAAAATTAAGGGAAACTGGAACTGCAGGGATAATTAGATAATATACTCAGTGTTTAAAATTTTTCTCTCACAGTCCTAGAGTTTGGTGTTCATTTAGCCCCGGTTACTGTCTACAAGAAAACTACATTTTCTTCACATTTCTCAATGGGCATTTTCTTGATGTTTTAGTTTCTTTCTACCTTCTTAGGACATTCCATTTGATGTGGCCACTCTAAAAACTAGTTAGATATATTACATATTTCTTGTGCTTGCTCTTTTGGCCTAGATCATTCCTGAATATTATAACTGACTTAGCAAGTTATCAAATAAATCTGGTTTTCATTTTTCTTTACATTATTCACCTCTGACGTTGAAGTGTCTGCAGCTAAATTGTGGTCAAATCTTCCCACAATGTGAGGGCTTCAAATCAGGCTGACAATATAATTATAAGCGTATAATGTGCATGTATTGCATGGAGCAATATGATTAATCTCTGAAACTGGTTAAAAGACAGGCTTCTCAATCACATTTATGATGTCTCAAATCATCATCATCGACAACCCCCTTTCTCCCATTTTCTACATGGTGTAAGGGTGTTGTCTCAAATGTTGCGATCTCTCTGTATTCAGTGCCACTCTCCTACCTTCTGAAACACTCAAGCCTGATTGTCACAGGTCTTATCCCACAAAATCTATTCACCTGTTTGCTGGATGCCCTAGTTTTCTCTTGCCTTCTTCCTATCTGTCCCAAATCTTCTTCACCAGATTATCTTCTGCTTTTCTGCAGATGTGCTCGAAACACGATAATCTGTTATCTTTGACCTTCAACAATTGGAGCTACTTTGGCTTCTGTATTTATGTCTTCATTTCATCTGTCCCACAGTGTGCATCCTGCCACCTGTCTCAGGCACTTCATCTTCCTCACCTCTAGCTTCCTCAACTGCCCCTTCACTAGTAGTCATACAGCTGTTTTGTAGTCATACAGCTGTTTTGTACTTCTTCTTTTTAAGCTTCTTTAGTATTCTTCTGTCATACACTACCCTTGGCACTCTGTGGCAGTTGGCTGCAGCCCCTCTGATTCTAATTTTGACCTCCTTTTTCAGACTTCCACTCTCCTCAACCACCCCTCTCAAGTACTTGAAGATGTTAACCTGTTCTACTATTTTCCCTCTTATCTCAGTTCATAGCTTCTAGTGATTTCCCCATTTGCTGCCAATACATTATTTGTACTCAGCTTCATTCCATGTGCCTTCAGTTTTGCATTCCATTCCATTCCCCTACCCTTTGCTGAAGTTCTTGCTCAGCCTGCCTGTAATGCCATATCATCTGCATACAGCAACTTTGTTGATTTGTCCTCTCTGACCTGTTTGCTAATGTAGTCCCTCATGAGTATGGACAGCAGCAGGCTCAGACCTGAACCCGGATGCATTATCACTTCCACTGGGAGACCCTCTGTGAGTCCGAACACTGTACATACTTGTGTCACTGGGTCCTTGTATATAATCTCCACTAATTCTACAAGTGTTTTTAAGACTTCAAACCACCACAGGACTGGCCAGATTAGCTTTCCTGGGACCTTGTCATATGCTTTCTCCTTGTCTAGGAATCCCCAGTTGGACTCTTTCCTCATTTATAGCTTCTACTCAAGTATCGGCGGGAGGCAAGGGGGGATGGACACGCTGTCTCACTGCAAAAGTTGGGTCAGTTATGCTGCAACCTGATTTGAATCCAAACTGCTCAGCTCCCATCTTGCTTTCTACTGCTCTGCATATTCTTTTATCAGTCACCATCTCCAGAACTTTCATGCAGTGTGACAGGAGTCTGATCCCCCTATATTGCCCACAGTTGTGAATGTCCCCTTTGTTCTTCAACACTGGCACTAGTATGCTTATTTTTCAGACATCTGGAAAATGCATTTCTCTCCATACTACTGTGAGTACCCTCAGAAGCCATTTCTCCCCTATGTCACCCAAAATCTTTATCATCTCTGCTGTGACCTCATCTGAATTTGCTGCTTTCCCTGACTTCATTTTCCTTAGTGCTTGTTCTTACTTCTTCTATGGTGGGTTCCTCCTTTTCTTTCATCATACACTGAGACTGGGGTAGTACAGCTTATGTGGGGTTTTCTTCATTCAGAAGCTGTTGGAAGTAATTCTTTCATCTGCCTCTGCCTCCTGTGAACTGGTGAGCAGGTTGTTGCTGGCATCCCTTATTTATGGTATCTAACTATCTTCTTTATCTTTTTGTTTTTGTGTTGAAACCTGATATAGTTTCTTTGGGCCATCTACAGAGACACTTTCCAGAAGCTGGTAGACTGTGCCTCTGATGGCTTGTTCTTTGCTATTTCAGCTTCTTTCTTTGCCTTTTTTTAGTCAGCCAATATTTCTTCCTGGCCTGGTTTGCCTTTTCTATCTGCCACTTTTTCCTGCACTTCATTCTTTCTTTTGATGACTTTCTTGTTTTCTGTGTGCCACTGCCACCTTTTGTTATGTACCTCTTCTGTGTGCCACTGCCACTTTTTGTTATGTACCTCTTCTGTGTGCCAGTGCCACCTTTTGTTATGTACCTCTTCTGTGTGCCACTGCCACCTTTTGTTATGTACCTCTTCTGTGTGCCACTGCCACCTTTTGTTATGTACCTCTTCTGTGTGCCACTGCCACCTTTTGTTATGTACCTCTTCTGTGTGCCACTGCCACCTTTTATGTACCTGTTCTGTGTGCCACTGCCATCTTTTGTTATGTACCTCTTCTGTGTGCCACTGCCACCTTTTGCTATGTACCTCAGTTCCACACCTGGCTCAGCCATATATCTGTTCTGCAGTCCTTATACTTGCTGTTTTGAAGCACTGCCATTCTTCAACTCCACCTGTTTCTCCTTCTTAATGTCTTAGCTGGTTGACACCTCCAGGTGTTTCAGCAGTTGCATCCTACTGATGCATATAGGTGTCAAATATTTATTGTTCTTATTTGCATTAATAATTCCAAAACCATGTTTCATACAAAGTATTAAACATATTTCATGATAAATCTTACACGGTGGCAAGCATAACTGTATTAATATTTGGCCTTTGTCTAGTGAAAATAAGGATAAATTAATTGTTGTTCATATAAAATGTATTTATATTGTCATAAATTTCACATTTTTCTAAATGTCTCAGCAACCACGTAGCTCAGAGAGAATTGCTTAGCCTCACATGAAAGCTCTCAGTTGGGTGAACAAAATGCTGCTGACAGTGTGTATGCAACTTGAATGATTGCTATTATAGTGTAAGTTGTTTTCAAAATATTAAAAATGTAATAGTGTTTACTGTGACTTATAAAATCCAGTTTAATACCTAGACCCTAATAAATACTACCACCATAAATATAGCTTGTGTTAAAAGAGTTTGCCATTCACGCCTCTTTATTAACCCCTATGGTTCCTGAGATATGAACATTTGTTTGAAATGTGAGGACATCATTTATTTATTTACTGGGAAAGTTTGACTGGGACAGAGCCCATTTTCAGTGGAGTCTCAGGGAGGAACGATCCAGACACATGTCTTTGGAATGTGGGAGAAATTCAGAGTATCCAGAGGAAACCCAAACAAATACAGGGAGGACATAAAGACTCTGCACAAAAGCTATCCTTGCTGAGAATCGAATCGAAGAACCTCTGGCTGGGAGGTGACAATGCTAATCACTTTACCACTGCACCAATTATATCCTGATTGCATCCAAACTTACAGAGTTCCATTCGAGAGAATTAGTTAAAGTGCTAGAGGTCTGAGTAATTCCTTCAATCATTGTGCTTTCTCTACAGTCAACTTCCAGGTCATCAGCCTGGTCAGAGCCTTCTCTGACCAGTACTTGGAGTTAACTGTGGCCACTAGTAGTTTATACTGTGGGCCGACTCAGAGCCGTATCATGATCAAATGGGGCCTTAGGCAGGTTAATGGACCAGGGCTTCCTTCCTTCCATGCAACTATTCCAGTATCCCATTACTTGACAGTCTCTCGCAAATTACCATAAACACTGTTCATACCTCTGTGTGTGCATACTGTTTCCTTCTTTATACTTTTTCAATGCTTAGAGATTTTATTTAAAGCCTTTACTTCAACTTTTATAGCAGAAAAAAGCACTTTGTACATATTTGGCTGTGCCTCCTGTCAGTCAGAAGGAAGTACTGCAGTAACCAAATAACCAGGACTGTTCGACAATGCTGTAAAATTGCTTAACAGCAATGTTCAGTTATAATCACCAACTATAGTGTTACACTGGCCCACTAAGCTCTGAATTTGACTTTTAAGAAACATTAAATTTAGTGCAGTTGTATGACTGTATGAATTATAATCTGCCCATGCTTAATGTCTCTGAAACACAGTTTGACACGAAAAATAAGCAGTATAGATGACTTTGGATGAAATCAGAAGGGTCTGAATTTGATTATGTAGATAATTAAATATTATTCAGACATAAGCCCACTCAGGCTGTCTGGCTCTTAAAATACTTTTTACCATAATAATTACAAATATCATTTTTTTGTTTTATTTTTTCTTTCAAATGTGGTGTATTTTTATATATGATTGTAAGGATTCGGAATCTTGTAACAAATAAAGTTAATTAAAAGTAACAACACTTTAGAGGCTTTCAGAAAATCTTTAAGGGAAAACCTCTTTGAGGAAGCCATATGCTCATGCTTTCATGATGCTAAGACAAATAGCTTCAGAAATTAAAATCTTAAATTAATGTGTAACAGTGTATACTAATTCATAAGTGTATATTTATTTTGCAGGTTTACATCGTTTTTAACTTTTCTCTTGTATAGTATAGAATGCAAGCAAAGTTTACTTAATATTTACCTCAGTGACAAAACTGTATATATCAACTGTCGCTTGTGTTGTATGAACTTATATTGTCAATTCTTTTCATAGCCAGGTCATGATTGAAAAAGTCAAAACACCAGCCAACTTACTTGGTAAATCAATCAAAATAAATATATAAATACATTTCTCTGCTTCAACAATTTTATCTGAAAACCAAGCCCTGCTGTTGCTTTTGTTCTTCATTATACATCTTATAAAGTTTCACTTTACCTGATCTTTCCCTCACTTGTTGTTGTTGTTGTATCTTTCGGATTTTCCCGGTTAGGGGTCACCACAGCGGAACACCGGTCCGCTAATGATTGGCAGCTCACCAGCCCTGACGTACAACCTTCAACGAAGGTATGCCCATTCACGCATGTCTCCACACAGAAGACGCTTTAGCTGAGAATCGAACAGGACAACGTCTTGCTGTGAGGTTGAATTATAGATTTTCTCACCATGAGTCACACTAATGTCAAATAAACTCTCATAAGTATGTGTTTTATCGAGAATAATCCTTCTTGCGTCAACCTCCTATTATACTTTAAATTCTATTCTCTTTTATTAATTTAGATTACAGAATGAGAAAACTGTGCACTACACCCTGATTGGAGAACAGACCTTCTCCAGCATGGTATAAATGTACAGTAATACCCACAAGTCCACCACTTCACAGCAGTATATTTAACCAGCATGAAGCTTGGATACTAAAAAAGCAAAATGCAGCTATTCTTTTACAGGTAACCTACTGGTGGATCAAGATTGAACGCTCCAGCTTCAATTGCTCAGTGGTTTAACTCAATGATGATCAAAGTTTCTCCATAGCAAATCACAGTCAACAAGCTGTGCCAGAAGTGATTAAGTGATTACCTTTTCTGGGGGAATTTCCTCCTTCTTCGATTTGGTGCAACCATGCAGTTGGGATAGACAGATAGACAGATAGGTGTGTGTGTGTGTGTGTGTGTGTGTGTGTGTGTGTGTGTGTGTGTGTGTGTGTGTGTGTGTGTGTGTGTGTGTGTGTGTGTGTGTGTGTGTGTGTGTGTGTGTGTGTGTGTGTGTGTGTGTGTGTGTGTGTGTGTGTGTGTGTGTGTGTGTGTGTGTGTGAGTGTGTACACATTAAATATTTACATAACTTAGTTTGGATGTAAAATACTTCTTCCAATAACAATTTCATGTTATAGCAACTTTGAAATATTAGGCAGAGGAAATGTTTTACATCAAAAATACAAAAAAAAAATATATATATATATATATATATATATATATATATATATATATATTTATATATCGATATACATTAAAAAACAGCCTATTCTCTATGTGCTATAATGTCCACTACAGGTTGTGTATTACTGGGAGAAATAATAACCTTTCAAGGATATCAGACCTCACAATACCCTTCAGTATGTGTTTTTTCCTGAAAATCACACATCCTGTTGAACATTATTGCATTTCTGTATTCCTTGTATTCTTTCCAAGCTATCCTGATTTTTTAAGGTTGGAATCCGTAAGGTATATTCATATTCTAACTTACTTATTAGGTCTGGCTGAATTCTTTATGGTGCAGGTTAGAGGTATTCCAACTTTGCATATCTAATTCAGTCACTTGAACAGGTAAGAGAAGGGGTCTGGATTAAGTAATGCTGCCATGCAAAAGGATCACATTGCTGAAATAAATGAAGAGAAACATGCCTATTGACACAAATAAATAATTTTGTTTCAAATGTTTGATCATATTATTTCAATGATGTTGCTATATGATCACATAATGTCTGCGTATGTTATATTTCTATAAACTCAAAACCAAAAATGTTATTTTAAAAACATGATGTTTGGCCTTTAGATAAGCGGCGTTTGTATATGATACATGTCGTTCTCTGTCACAAGTGGTATGGAAGTTGAGAGTAGTGATCAGAAAAGAATGAACAAGATAAAAATAGTAAATAAACACATAAATAAGTACAATTAAAGACCAATGCTGCAAAGAGGATGAATGTAGAAGGCTCAGCACTGGAGGAAGTAGAAACCTTACTTAGAAACTACATTTTTGGTGCAACAGTTAACCAGTAAAGGCAGGGCAGAGCTGCAACACCATTCCACCATGTGGAGGCCATGTAGACACTGGAAACAATGTGACTATCTTTGCCCTGTGGCTGCAGCACCCTTTACTGCTCAACAGTGCTCCTCTTCGATTTTTCTGCTGTCCTACAACGTGATCCCCGGATTGGCGGCTACCAGCTTCCCCATACTGGTGTACTGTTGGGTGAGTTTCTTTGTGAAAAAAGGTCCTGGGAGGTGAAGAGGAGATCACAGTTGTTGGTGTAGCATGACTAATGGTGTTTGTTGTGACTTTTTTGGGTTAAGCACCAACTCTGCATTGGGTAATGCCTCAGGGTTGGAGTGTACAATGCTTTTGGGAGAGAGCTACATTTCCTCTATGTTGACACAGTTCTTAGCTGCCCTGTCCACTCCATCTGCTCACTAATATCTTAGTTAGTGGTCCCTGGTCTCCACCAGGAACCTTGACACCAGGTACTTTCAGGGAGGGAAGCAGACACATGCTTTGTCCTTTTTTAGCCCATCCCCACCAATCAAGAACTGGGTTACTAATCAAACATGGGCCATGTGTGTTATAGCCAGAATATTACCAAATACACCATAGGGCTTCTACTAATAAGGGGTAATATGACTACTGCCCCCTATGGAAAGGGAATTAAAACAAGGCACAGCTACAAGAAACCATTAAGTCATTTTTAGCTATAGATAAATGGAGAAAAGGTACTGATTTGTAGTGAAGCCATTAAACAAATGAATACAGGATTCCATCCCCTAGTATAGTCGCAAGTGTGGCACACAGTAGACAACAACAAAGCATAAGAAGACCAGAAGACATAAGGAAGATATTTTTAAAAGGCATTTAACATGTCACACTTGGTGAGTGTGTGTGTGTGTGTGTGTGTGTGTGTGTGTGTGTGTGTGTGTGTGTGTGTGTGTGTGTGTGTGTGTGTGTGTGTGTGTGTGTTTGTGTGTGTGTGTGTGTGTGAACTGTAGTTATCTAAGATTGCAAAGATGTTGTAGGGGGAAATATTGTTTTATGATGAAAGTGTAACAGAGTGAAAGCAGATCAAGGGTTCTCCAACCCCCAGGTTTAAAGACAAGTGATAGTAGGATCTGAGTACTAATGAAGAGAAACTAGGCATAAAACATAAATTCAGGCTGAAATATTTCTGCTGTCTTGTGTGTGTGTGTGTTAGGCCTTCTAACCATGTTGCTATTGCTGTCAACTGTCATTAAACTAACTAGAAAAAATTGTGTTATGCTGGTGAAAAGGAGTGAAAAAACAAAGGGGCATGATGTTAAGATGACTTCCCATTTCAATGAAATGGAATTCACTAAAAGTAACTTGAACTGGCATTTTCCTGACTGTTTTATTACAAATATCAGAAGGTAAATACAGTATTTATGCAGGGTGTGAAACTTCACGCTCTTACTTGCACATAAAACTCAAGCACACACGTTAAAGAAATAAAGAATATTTAATATTAAGTTCATGAAGGTACCAAAATAGAGGAAATTGCTGGGGTAACCTGCCACTCTATGCCAGGTATGTACACCACAGCTGTAAAACACCTACATAAAACTGAATAGCAAAGTCAGGATGACTGCAAGAACCAGAACATAAAGCATTTTAACAGAGGGGCAGAAGAAATTGATGACATTTGTGACAGATCTTGAATTCCTTAAAAAAATAGTACAGCTTGGTAGTAGCTCTGAAGGTAAAAACAAGAAATATAAGTCAATGATAATAAAAATAAAATCAAGCTGACAGTAGTAAAGTGATGCAAGTTGTAAATGAAAAATAGGAGCAGAAACAGGGAAGAGCTTCAGCCTGCCACCAGCATGACATCAGGGAAGCATTAAACAGTACCAAGCAGTTAAAAAGGCCTTTCCAGAACTAATACAACCTTACATCAAAAGAAAAAAAGATGGTAAGGGGAACATGCGCTGTCTGTTAAACAGGACCACTTGGCTTGTATTCACTTGAAGGGGCAACACAGTAAGCTTTCTGAAGTCAGCTATGGATCAGCTGAAGAGAGAAAGAGCCTTGGCCAGGATCTGACCCTGACTGTGCATCACCCAAAGTGCAAGAGTGAAATCCACAGAATTATAGTACTTGTGGTTTTTGCAAGTTATGCAAAATAAAGGTAAATGAGTTAGAAAGGGAAGCAAGCTGGGAACTTCCACACTGAGGAGGTAAAAGAAAAATCACTACTGTTCTATGTGTGATAGAGACAAAATAATAAGCCTCTGGGTTCATAGGTAAGTACTAGGCCTGCTAACCATGTGCAACATTTTAAGTCCAATTTCCTTAAAAGAGGAGATTAAAACTGTGTACTTTGTATCTGTGAAATTACGCGGTGGTACAGCGGTAGCGTTGTTACCTCACAGCAAGCGGTTCTCCCGTTCGATTCTCGGCTTGACTTGGGAGTGCCTTCTGTGTGGAGTCTCCATGTCCTCCCCACGGTTGGGTAGCGTTCAAAAGACATGCGTGTGTAAATGGGCATGCCTTCATTGAAGGTTGGATGTCGAGCTGGCACCTCGACGTTTCGTAAAAAATCTACTGCCAATCATTAGCGGACCGCAGTTCCGCTGTGGTGACTCCTTACTGGGAAAAAGCCGAAAGACAAACAACAACAACTTTGTATCTGTGAAGTAAACATTTTTGCTTTATGTCAACCGCCAATGATCAGTTACAATGTGGTACAGAAACAGGAACTAAGGTTCATTGGGCCAGCCAGAGATCTTGAGATTTTAGGTTGAAGAAAGTATTAAACAGTTAGAGAATATGGGGGCCGGTTGCATTTGCCTAGCCACAGGGGGAGGGGTCAACTTGGCTAGTTTAAATCCCAAATTATTATGGGGGCTGGTGCTTGCTGCATTTGTCTGTATGTGCTAACTTTTAAAGTATTTCAGGTTTAACATTTTTATGGTAAGGAATGGATGGCTTTAATACAATTTTTTGGGGGATCTGTCAACTAAGGGACCATATACCTCTCTTTACATAACTGGACAGCAGAGAAATATCTGGAGTTGTTGAAACTTGATGATATGCATTGGGAAATGGGCCTTAGTAATATAATTTGACATTACCAACAAATAATTCAAGGGACAGCACCTCACATACAGCAACAGTGGATTGGTAAAGGGATCATGGAATGGGACCAGTTACGTTTCAAGAAGGTCACAGTGAACCCCAACCTGGTACAGGTACTCATTGCTGAGTATGATTTCACACAGCAGAACTGATTCACCTATAATCAAATTTTATCTGCTTGGAAGAGAAATGTGTAAGGTAAATGTATCAGTGTAAAAAAGGGGAGTGCCCATACAATATACAAGGATTTATGGGACCTCAAAGCAAAAGCTCTGAAGACAAAAATAGTAAACAGATGGCATAATCAAGAGAATGTGTTATTTACACATTGGAATCTGAGAGGATGCAGCAAGCTCTGCAGAGACTCAATAGCTGGTCCAAATATAAGGACCAGCAGATGTGTTTGCTGTGTTGATGGTACCTCACTCCCATTAGACAGATGAGGGAGGCACTAACTAAGGGAGATGGAAAGTGTTGGAGATGTTCACATACAGCAACAGACAATTTCCATATATTGTGGTATTGCCCTGTGATCAGATCCTACTAGTTGCACCTTCAACTCCTTTTGAAGAGAATTTTCAACACTGCCTTAAGAGTTGGACATTCTGGTTATTTGGTCATCAGCATAAAATGTCTCACCCATATATGCAAGCATTATAGAGGTGGGGTGAGTACTTTCTAGTTTAGTCAAACCAACTTGTGCAACGGAGTGAAATTCTAATAAAACTATGGCATTGAACCTGTTTGACTCATTTTTCTGTAAACGTATAAATAATATTCTGTATTCTTTCAAACATGCTAACCCATCTGTTAAATTATCACCTGCATGGAATTATTTCTTTACTGCATATATGAATATTTAAAAGTCTTTGCTGATGATTAATGTGACGGCTATGAATTATTGATATATAAAACTGCTAGATGGTTTGTAAATAGCATAGAGTTATATTATTTCTTGGGTTTAATAACAGTTTTATCTGTTGTATGTTCATTGTTTATAGTTGTTTAGTCCATGAGATGTACTCAGTATCATAAACACCAATAAAATACAGTTAAAAAAAACAGTTTGAGAATGTGGTGACCATTACACATGAGCTTGTAATACTGCCAGTATCATGTCAAAGTTCATGCAGTTCATCCATTTCCAGTGTGCTTAGTTATTCCAGTGAGTTGTTTTCCTCCTCCTAAGGAAAACAGACCAGTCCTATAATGTACTGATCCATAGTTGACAAAAGTCAGATATCTAATAACATTCAACAAATGTCTGTAATACAGTGCTCTGAAATGGAAAATTATAAACTGAATAACCCATAGAAAACTACCTATTGAAAGCTGTATATATATATATATATATATATATATATATATATATATATGTATGTATGTATATATATATATATATATATATATATATATATATATATATATATATATGTACCATTGTAATTTTTCTTTGTTTTAAACATGGACTTTAAAGCCCTGATGGAAATAGTAATTCCAAAATATCAAGCACTAAATTATGCCTAGACCACTACTATTCTGGACCTGTCCAAAAACTACTCTTAGACAAGACTCTGGCTCAGTAATGAAAAAGGAGCACATAGATATGTACATGTGGATTACGCTTCAGAATAAATAAAATGTGAGCGCCATTGAGAATGATGTCATCTTTTCTGTAACCCATCCCTGCTGTTTTTCATTATCATTAGGAGCTACAGTGCCACCTTGTATTAGTAGATTATCATTAGAAGGCACAGTGTCACTTTGTATTAGTAGTGTTATCATTATGAGCCACAGTGTCACTTTGTATTAGTAGTGTTATCATTAGGAGCCACAGTGTCACCTTGTATTAGTAGTGTTATCATTAGGAACCACAGTGTCACCTTGTATTAGTAGTGTTATCATTAGGAACCACAGTGTCACCTTGTATTAGTAATGTTATCATTAGGAACCACAGTGTCACCCTGTATTAGTAGTGTTATGATTAGGAGCCACAGTGTCACCTTGTATTAGTTGTGTTATCATTAGGAGGCACAGTGTCACCTTGTATTAGTAGTGTTATCATTAGGAGACACAGTTTCACCTTGTATTAGTAGTGTTATCATTAGGAGCCACAGTGTCACCTTGTATTAGTAGTGTTATAATTGGGAGCCACAGTGTCACCTTGTATTAGTAGTGTTATCATTAGAGCCACAGTGCCACCTTGTATTAGTAGTGTTATCATTAGGAACCACAGTGTCACCTTGTATTAGTAGTGTTATGATTAGGAGCCACAGTGTCACCTTGTATTAGTAGTGTTATCATTAGAAGCCACAGTGTCACCTTGTATTAGTAGTGTTATCATTATGAGCCACAGTGTCACCTTGTATTAGTAGTGTTATCATTAGGAGCCACATTGTCACCTTGTATTAGTAGTGTTATCATTAGGAGCCACAGTGTCACCTTGTATTAATAGTGTTATCATTAGGAGCCACAGTGTCACCTTGTATTATTAGTGTTATAATTAGGAGCCACAGTGTCACCTTGTATTAGTAGTGTTATCATTAGGAGCCACAGTGTCACCTTGTATTAGTAGTGTTATAATTAGGAGCCACAGTGTTACCTTGTATTAGTAGTGTTATCGTTAGGAGCCACAGTGTCACTTTGTATTAGTAGTGTTATCATTAGGAGCCACAGTGTCACCTTGTATTAGTAGTGTCATCATTAGGAGGCACAGTGTCACCTTGTATTAGTAGTGTTATCATTGGGAGTCACAGTGTCACCTTGTATTAGTAGTGCTATCATTAGGAGACACAGTTTCAACTTGTATTAGTAGTGTTATCATTAGAGCCACAATGTCACCTTGTATTAGTAGTGTTATCATTAGGACCCACAGTGTCACCTTGTATTAGTAGTGTTATCATTAGGAGCCACAGTGTCACCTTGTATTAATAGTGTTATCATTAGGAGCCACAGTGTCACCTTGTATTAGTAATGTTATCATTAGGAGCCACAGTGTCACCTTGTATTAGTAGTGTTATCATTAGGCGCCACAGTGTCACCTTGTATTAGTAGTGTTATCATTAGGAGTCA
The DNA here is from genome assembly GCF_019279795.1 of Protopterus annectens. Classification (NCBI taxonomy): domain Eukaryota; kingdom Metazoa; phylum Chordata; order Ceratodontiformes; family Protopteridae; genus Protopterus; species Protopterus annectens. The sequence goes on along the minus strand of NC_056751.1, from coordinate 671,300,808 downwards.
CAGTGTCACCTTGTATTAGTAGTGTTATTATTAGGACCCACAGTGTCACTTTGTATTAGTAGTATTATCATTAGGAGCCACAGTGTCACCTTGTATTAGTTGTGTTATCATTAGGAGGCACAGTGTCACCTTGTATTAATAGTGTTATCATTAGGAGCCACAGTGTCACCTTGTATTAGTAGTGTCATCATTAGGAGGCACAGTTTCACCTTGTATTAGTAGTGTTATCATTAGAGCCACAGTGTCACCTTGTATTAGTAGTATTATCATTAGGACCCACAGTGTCACCTTGTATTAGTAGTGTTATCATTAGGAGCCACAGTGTCACCTTGTATTAGTAGTGTTATCATTAGGACCCACAGTGTCACCTTGTATTAGTTGTGTTATCATTAGGAGGCACAGTGTCACCTTGTATTAGTAGTGTTATCATTAGGAGCCACAGTGTCACCTTGTATTAGTAGTGTTATAATTAGGAGCCACAGTGTCACCTTGTATTAGTAGTGTTATTATTAGGACCCACAGTGTCACCTTGTATTAGTAGTGTTATCATTAGGAGCCACAGTGTCACCTTGTATTAGTAATGTTATCATTAGGACCCACAGTGTCACCTTGAATTAGTAGTGTTATCATTAGAGCCACAGTGTCACCTTGTATTAGTAGTGTTATCATTAGGATCCACAGTGTCACCTTGTATTAGTAGTGTTATCATTAGGACCCACAGTGTCACCTTGTATTAGTAGTGTTATCATTAGGAGCCACAGTGTCACCTTGTATTAATAGTGTTATCATTAGGAGCCACAGTGTCACCATGTATTAGTAGTGTTATTATTAGGACCCACAGTGTCACCTTGTATTAGTGGTGTTATCATTAGGAGCCACAGTGTCACCTTGTATTAGTAGTGTTATCATTAGGAGCCACTGTGTCACCTTGTATTAGTAGTGTTAGTGCTGACCATATGTCATAACTGCTGTGGTTTCCTACAGGTTTGTCTTTATTGTGTGGATATATACTAGTGTTAATGCTGAAAGTAGCAACATTATGCAAGAATCTATAAAAGTTAACCAGTAAGCAAGCCTGGCAACTTGAACACCGAATAATGCAGTGGCATGGTTACCCAAGGAGCACTCTTCCTAATGCCATCATGGAAATCCAGCTACATACGTACTATAAGTGTTTCCTATTCCCAGGCATTACCTCATTAATCAGAGACATGCCCACACCAGCACACTAAACATTTTCCATTATCGGGGTACTGCAGCTCAAGGAACTGAGTTAGTTTCTTCCCTTGTATTTTCTGCACCTTTGTGGTTACTTATGAAACAGATAGTTGTCTGCTGCATTTTGGACGATACATTCCTTCAGACTCCTCTAAACCAAGTTGGCTTCTCAATGTATTTTGCTTTAAAATGCCCTATTCCTGGGGAGAGAATGATCTCAAGAAAAGCATTAAAAAGCATTGAACTCAGGGTCACACTGATGTTAGCTGCAAGTCAGAGGAGAAAACCTCCACATAGCTAATCTAGACAATGGTTCTGTGGTCCATCCCTTCCCCTCAGCCCACTCAGGCTCCAGGAAGTGGTTGGATTACTGTTGGCACTAATCTGTTAGGAAGGATAGGTAATGGATGGGTCTGTCTTCATATTAGCCACTCAACAGTTAATTTTTTGCAGGTATGTTAGTAGTGTTTCTGAAGGTAAAAAGAAATGGAATAAAGGAATACATAGTGGAAATCCAGCTATGTGTGTACCATAAGTGTTTCCCACCCCAGGTATGGGTAGATGTTTGACAGCAGGTATAGATAATACAGTCTACCTAGCTTGTTCCTTATTTACTGGATAAATGTAAATTGTAAGCCTTACAATGACTTAGACAGTCTTTGTAAGAAAGGCTATAAGACTCTCTGATGTGGGACTTTACTACAACCACTGGGGGGGCTGCTGCAGTTAGCCTTTTTGTGAAACAGTTCTCCCTCATGCCACTACTAGTTACCTATACAACATCTTTAAACTGTGTCCTTTTAATCTATTTATCTGTAATATTTTAAAATATGGCACCCTGTTGGACTCATCTCTTTGCATTCATATAAGGTACTTAAAGGTTTCTGTCACTTCCCCATCTCCCTTCTTTCCTTAGGGCTAGATACTTTAAGGTCTTTTATCTCTAGTTATATAGTCTCTGATACAGACTGCACACCATTTTATTGCCTTCCTATCTCCTGTCTCTATCCTGTGTATATCTCACATTCCTTCATGCATTCTTACACTGATTGCTTATATTTATATTATCTGCTATGACTAACCATGCCTAAGATCTTCTCATGTTCTACTTGTAATGATTTTCCTGTACATCACAATATTGCAGCCCTGTGCATGCAGGTAATCTCGCATTCCTTTGTGCATTCTTACACTGATTGCTTATATTTATATTATCTGATATGACTAACCATGCCTAAGATCTTCTCATGTTTTACTTGTAATGATTTTCATGTACATCACAATATTCCATCCCTGTGCATCCAGGTAATCTCGCATTTCTTCCTGCATTCTTACACTGATTGCTTATATTTATATTATTTGATATGACTAACCATACCTAAGATCTTCTCATGTTTTACTTGTAATGATTTTCATGTACATCACAATATTCCAGCCCTGTGCATCCAGGTAATCTCGCATTCCTTCATGCATTCTTACACTGATTGCTTATATTTATATTATCTGATATGACTAACAATGCCTAAGATCTTCTCATGTTCCACTTGTAATGATTTTCCTGTACATCACAATATTGCAGCCCTGTGCATGCAGGTAATCTCGCATTCCTTCGTGCATTTTTACACTGATTGCTTATATTTATATTATCTGATATGACTAACCATGCCTAAGATCTTCTCATGTTCTACTTGTAATGATTTTCCTGTACATCACAGTATTCCAGCCCTGTGCATGCAGGTAATCTCGCATTCCTTTGTGCATTCTTACACTGATTGCTTATATTTATATTATCTGATATGACTAACCATACCTAAGATCTTCTCATGTTCTACTTGTAATGATTTTCCTGTACATCACAATATTGCAGCCCTGTGCATGCAGGTAATCTCGCATTCCTTCGGTCATTCTTACACTGATTGCTTATATTTATATTATCTGATATGACTAACCATGCCTAAGATCTTCTCATGTTCTACTTGTAATGATTTTCCTGTACATCACAATATTGCAGCCCTGTGCATGCAGGTAATCTCGCATTCCTTTGTGCATTCTTACACTGATTGCTTATATTTATATTATCTGATATGACTAACCATGCCTAAGATCTTCTCATGTTCTACTTTGATTTTCCTGTACATCACAATATTGCACCCCTGTGCATGCAGGTAATCTCATATTCCTTCGTGCATTCTTACACTGATTGCTTATATTTATATTGTCTGATATGACTAACCATGCCTAAGATCTTCTCATGTTCTACTTGTAATGATTTTCCTGTACATCACAATATTGCAGCCCTGTGCATGCAGGTAATCTCGCATTCCTTCCTGCATTTTTACACTGATTGCTTATATTTATATTATCTGATATGACTAACCATGCCTAAGATCTTCTCAAGTTTTACTTGTAATGATTTTCATGTACATCACACTATTCCAGCCCTGTGCATGCAGGTAATCTTGCATTCCTTCATGCATTCTTACACTGATTGCTTATATTTATATTATCTGATATGACTAACCATGCCTAAGATCTTCTTATGTTCTACTTGTAATGATTTTCCTGTACATCACAATATTGCAGCCCTGTGCATGCAGGTAATCTCGCATTCCTTCATGCATTCTTACACTGATTGCTTATATTTATATTACCTGATATGACTAACCATGCCTAAGATCTTCTCATGTTCTACTTTGATTTTCCTGTACATCACAATATTGTAGCCCTGTGCATGCAGGTAATCTTGCATTCCTTCATGCATTCTTACACTGATTGCTTATATTTATATTATCTGATATGACTAACCATGCCTAAGATCTTCTCATGTTCTACTTGTAATGATTTTCCTGTACATCACAATATTGCAGCCCTGTGCATGCAGGTAATCTCGCATTCCTTCATGCATTCTGACACTGATTGCTTATATTTATATTATCTGATATGACTAACCATGCTCCCCTTTTCACTTTTATTGTTTCTGCCCTCCTCATCTTGCACTTATTTTTTTGATACCTCAGATATATTATTTTGGATTGAACTGAAGCTGCTATACATTTATAACTTTCCTCCAAACGTGTCATGTACCGCGTCATTTTTGCTTTCTCTTCTGTTTTATGAACTCTGCCCTGTTGATAAATTCATGTAATCAACAAAAAGGCAATATTTCCATTCCAAGTCTGTTGTAAAGTCCCCTATAAGGAAAGTATAAAGGACTGGTGTCTACACTGCTCCTTGTAGTACCTAATTGGCTGCCATCCTATTATCTGTGTGAAACCCGTTCAGTGAAACCCTCTCTGCCCTATTATCAAGCCAATATTTTTTTCATGTTGCCATCCTAGTTTCAACTTTATATTTAATTCAGTTGTTTTTACTGGCTGCCATATCAAGTTCATTGGCAAAGCCTAAGCAGAAATAGCAAATAATGATTCCATAGCTATCTACCACGATAGGTGCATGGCAACAAATTCTAAATGGCAAACAAGCAATCAGTAGATTTCCAAAAAATGAAACGTTTCTTATTATGTACAGGGTATTTTCACCAACTACCACTAAGCAAGGCACTTGGTGATCTGTGTAATATAAACACCAAGTAGGACGATGAAAATTTCAAACTGAGATGCATTATGAAGGGAAAAAATTGCTATTTGTATATTTAAGTTGCTAGTTTGGTTTGCTGCTCGCTGTGTGCTTTGTATAAAGTCTAAGCAGGTCACAACTACGCTCCCTTTCTGATCTGCTACCTTTGTAATCTAATGAAGGAACTCTTTCTTTGGCATTGCATTCATGTTGCACAGTAAACCAACACTATATTTAGTATTGTTACATCATCATGACGGGACAGTTGGTTTGATTCTTGACTGAAAGCCTTCCGTGCGATGTTTGCTGGTCTTCTCACGGTCGGATGGGTTTTTGTTGATTCACTAGTTTCTTCTAAAATTCATAGCCCCAAACTGTCTTTGCATGTAAATGTGAGGGTTGCTTATTAAAAATACAAAAAAAGGAGAAATATAGAAGTCCCAACCAACACAGCTGAATAAAACCAAAATCATTTTATTAGTTAACGCTTTCACAGACTAAGCTGCTTCATCAGACAAACTAAAACAGTGTTACAGTATTATATACTCAAAACCTATACACAACCACTGAAATAAAGGTAGCAAATAAATATTTAACTCAAATCAGTGAACCAACCTGCAAGCTTGTAATGCAGGGTTTTAAAAGAATAGTTCCATTCAATCCAGGTAACTGATGGGCATGGATTGCAATAATCCATTTCATTTCCATCTGTTCAACATGATTAATAACATTCCTACCCCGAATGCTTTCCAAAAATAACTGTTAAACTAAAAATTTAAAAGTATGACCATTAAAATAATATACATGTGAAGCAAGGCATTAGTTAAGCAGAAATTCCTTATATCACCTGAATGCTCTAAGATTCATTCTTTAAAAAGACAGTCGGTCTTTCCAACATAGAAACTAAAGCATTGTTGACATGTAGCTAAATACACCAAACTGGACCATCTACAATCAGCATGGAACTTAGATACAAATACCCTTCCAGTTACAGGATGAGTAAAATTCTTCTCCTCAGAAATAGAACTACATGCTTTACATGAGCAGCAGAAGTATGTCCCTAGCCTATCAGAAAGTAAACTTCCATTCCTATTGTCATTAAACATACCATAAAAAGAAGCCTTTTTAATGAGAGATTGTTCTTATATGCATTCTCAGGTTTATCCCCAACCACTTTCCTGACCTTTGCATCAGTCAACAATACTAGCCAATGCTTATTAATAATATTACGCACAATGTGAGTATCACTGGAATAAGTCAAGCTGATCCTATTGTTCCCATCACACCTCTTATGTCGTGTATTGGATCTCCTACTTTTCGAATAGCAGGGATACACAACATTCTCCCTATCAACAAGCTTAACATCTGCGTGTCGCTTAACTTCAGACAAAGGATAACCTTTCTCAACAAACCTAAAGCAAAGGTCGTCAACAGCCTCACTATAGGCAACATCCTCAGTATGCAACCTAGACATTCTATATACTTGCCCTTCAATACATTTGAAAAGACATGTTGAGAATGCATACTGCTACAATGTAGCAGGCCATTCGTCCAACAGGTTTTCCTAAACAAACGTGTTCCCAAAGTACCATCATTCTTCTTAAAAACACAAACATCTAAAAAATCAATCTTATCTAATGAAAAATGCAACATAAACCTCAAAAAAGAGGAGCTATGTTCCAAATACTGCATAGAATTATGGAGCATATCTACTGTACCAGCTCACAGAATACATACATACATATATATATATATATATATATATATATATATATATATATATACATATATATATATATATATATATATATATATATATATATGTATATATATTATCTACAAACCTACTATAATATTTAAAGTAGTGGTATACACATTAGTACTTAAGACAAACTCTTCCTCCCATTGTGCCATTACCATGTTGCATAGCTATTAGCACAAACAGTCCCCATGGCAACCTCTAATTTCTGTAGTAAGAAGGTATCATTGAGTACAAACAAATTGTTCTCCAGTATATGTTCCAACATGGAGCAAATACAAGTAATAGTTCCATGATTATAATCACTATTATAATCACTATGATGGGTGAAAAACAGCTTTACAGCATCAATCCTGCCCATATTTGGTATCCCTGTGAACAGTGTGCATATGTCTAGCATAACCTAAACACAGTCAGATATATTACTAACATTCTCAGCATGATCATAAAAAGAAATGAAAAAATGCTCGGTGTCCTTTAGCACTATGGGTGCATTGTCTAAAACAGGTCTCAGTTTCTGTTTAACAAAAATTGACAGCAGTTTGGTTAGCCACCCATGGCCAGAAACAATCGGTTGCATTGGTGGCTGAATCAGGCTTTTGTGTATTTTAGGTAACCCATACAATGTAGGTATAAGAGGTTTTTCTAATAATAAATATTTATGTAACTCATAATCAATAAGACCACCCATGAGCAATTCATATAAACCACTCTGTACCTGCTGCACATAGGTATTCACCTCAGAATTCTGGATCTTATTATAAGTCTTCACATCAGAAACAAGTTCATTCATACTCATAACATAGTGTGCCCTATCCATGACAACAATAGCACCCCCTTTATCTGGTGGTCTTATCATTAAATCCATGTTCTCTTTCACATCAGACAAGGCTTCCATTCATTGGGTTATAGGTTAAAAAATGTTCCTCGAGGGTTTTTCAATGCATCATACAAATCCGTCTCACAAAGATTAATAAAAGCCTCTAATGAACTACTTAATGGAGGGTCAAAAGTACTAAATCTCTTAAGCACAGAGCCTGTAGCAATATTAGAGCATTCGGGTGATATAAGGAATTGTTGCTTAACTAATGCCCTTGCTTCACATGTAAATTATTTTAATGGTCATACTTTTAAATTTTTAGTTTTACAGTTATTTGTGGAAAGCATTAGGGGTGGGGATGTTATTAATTATGTTGAAGATATGGAAATTAAATGGATTATTACAATCCGTGCCCATCAGTTACCTGGATTGAATGGAACTATTCCTTTAAAACCTACATTACAAGCTCGCAGGCTGGTTCATTGATTTGAGTTAATTACTTAATTGCTACCTTGATTTCAGTGGTTATTGTGTATAGGTTTTTAGTATATAATACTGTAACACTGTTTTAGTTTGTAATGGTCTGATGAAGCGGCTTAGTCCGTGAAAGCGCTAACTAATAAAAGGATTTTGGTTTTATACATCCGTGTTGGTCGGGACTTCTGTATTTCTCTTTTTTTGTTCTTTTATGTGTTGGACTGACCCTTAACTGCAGGAGTGTGTTTTTCTGTGGTTTCTGCTTATTAAAAATGCCAGGCCTGATAATACGAGTCCTAAAACTTTGAAAAATAAATTGCGACTTAAATAGAAAAACAATTAATTTTAAAACTGCCTGTTACATTTTTAGCAGTTTGTGGAAGGGGACAATATGAAGATGTTGTGATCTTTATACCCCTGCTGCTTGAATATACTAACTCAAAGATCATCGAGCCTTGGATTAGATATTGCTGTCTCTGACTTGGTGTATTATCCCTTTATTTGAACTAGTAGCTCCGCAGGGCTGAGGATTGTAATTAGAGTTCTTAAACATTCAACAGGCAACTATATGCAATTATGGATGTGCTATTGTGTGCGTGTGTGTGTGTGTGTGTGTGTGTGTGTGTGTGTGTGTGTGTGTGTGTGTGTGTGTGTGTGTGTGTGTGTGTGTTTGCTTTGTGTTTGCATGTCTATAACAAATTAGCATTCCTCCCAGAGTAGATTCCTTTCATGCATGAAGTGCTCTCTAGAAAGGTTGCAGGATGCATGAGTGTATAGAGAATTAGAATTAGAATGAGAATTAGAATTTTAAGGCAAATATTAGGCATTTATTACATTTATTCATTGTTCAAATGCACCTACAGTACAGCCAGGAGGTCGGCTGTGGTCTTCCGAGCAACAAAAGAGTTAACTGTATGATATATTTTATATGCGGCCCCAAGACCATTTCTGTTCACTCAATGTGGCCCCAGCAAGCCAAAAGGTTGGACACCGCTGGTATAGACCATTCTGTTGCAGATCAATACTTTCATTCCGTTGTCCAGAAAACTTCTAAATATTACAAGTTTATTTCCTGAAGTAGTGATTCCGTAAGTGTCCCAACAGCTGCAGTGAAACTCTAAGGTCTGTATCTCTTCTGTTTCTGATCTCTTCTAGTAATCAGAAACCTTAACTTCCTCCTGACTGCACTGAGGACAATCTTTCTGCTGCTAGTCTGTGCTGCGGTTTCCTGATATGTTTGACAGCAATGATACATGAGAATGCTAATCTCTGCTTAAAATAAAAGATTTTTTTTTCCTTTTGGAAATAAGCATTTTAAATTACAATGATAGCCTTTTAGTCGGAATTTTGAGTCTTCATCCAGGTTTATGTTATTACCAAAACAAAAACATAACCCAAAGTTTTTAGATGAAACCTGCAGCAGTGAACAAATCTGCAGCGCTTTGTGACTATTGCAACATTTTTTTTTTCAAAAAGAGAGGGAGTGCAGCAAAACAGTATTACTTCCTGCTCTTAATCCAAGATTAGTTCCACACAGACATCTCACACCCATTAATTTTAACTTTGTTGCTAAGGATGCACAACTAAATTACATAGCTTTATAGCTGTCATGAGTAAACTTAAGGGCTATTGGCCTTTGAGGAGCCTGACACCCTGGAATCATGATGGAACTTGTTTATGCTTTTGAACTCATCCAATGCATTTTTGAAGCTATGAACTTAAGGCTTACATTTAATTAAGGGAGTTTTGTTTTATTGTACGGAAGTCTTTAAGATACAAAATGTTCACATTTCACAGTACAGTTGAAATGATTTTTTTTTTACTGAGGCTGAGTGTCCTCTTGTGTTCAGGTCACCAAGAGGGGTGTGTGCATGTTTTAAGCAAGGGACTGCAAGAAGTATGAGGCTTCTTAATGCTGTCAGGCATGGGTCTCCTCTGAAAAGGAGCTATGATAATGAGAAGATAAAGTGTGAGCGAGTTTCTGGGTATATTTATTATTATTATTTTATTATATATAACAGGCATGACAATAGGCTATCAATAGTATACAACAAAGAACCAACTGCTTCTCCACAAACGAAACCACAGCAGCCAAGGTTTAAATACAGACTGCTGTTGGAAGTGTGTAATTTAAATGCATAGTGTTACTTTAAATGTATGGTGTTATTAAGTTTTAATTGTTTAATTAATTGTTTAATTATTTGTAGAATTGATTGTAGCTGGTGCTATAAATGCTGACTCTTATAATTAGTATGTTACTCCTTGAAGGCTTACTGTGGCCGAAGCGCTAGAGAAATAAACCTTTTCTTTTACTGGGTGCTGTGGTTTTGTTTATGACAATAGGCTATCCTCTGTCCTCTTTCTTGACCTATCAAAAGCCTTTGATATGGTCAACCTTGAACTTCTCATTCTTTCTTTAAAAATCAAGCTCCCTGAATAATCATGCAATCCAGTGGTTCCAGTCCTATCTGACTGGCAGACAACAGGCTGTATTATGGCAGGGTAAACTGTCCAGCCAGCTACATCTCACAATTGGTGTCCCCCAAGGCTCCATTTTAGGACCACTTCTCCTCGCTATTTTCATCAATAACCTTCACACTGCTATCCCCAAAGCTACCTGCATTCAATATGCAGATGATTCCACTCTGATCTGCTCAGCCACCTCCCCATCTAACCTGCAAATCTTATCCCAAAACAAATTTAACACTATTGAAAACTGGCTTTCCAAACGTCTACTACTGAACCCCAATAAAACTAAACTTCTACTCTTCACCCTCACTAGTAGATCCACCCCATTTTCTTTCTCTGTTACATCCAAAAATGGTACCCTTATCTCCCCAGATACCCATACTAAGCTTCTAAGAGTAATTATAGATAATAATCTTAAATTTGACCTACAGGTAAAAAAAAAAAACATACAGATCATCAATAAGAAGCTTGGATCTCTGTATAGAAACAAGTCATTTATAACCCCATTGGCTAGAACTGCAATTGCCTAGTTGCACCTACTCTCTACTCTTATAAATGCCTCACCTGTACTCTCCAACCTTAATAAATCCAAACTGAGTAAGCTCTCCCACAGCTACAACCATAGTGCCAGATTCGTCACCGGCTCAACCTACAGCACCCATTGCCAGAACCTTAAACAACTAGAGTGGCTAGAACTGCCCGGCTTAGTTCAATTCAATCAACTCTTAAGAGCACACAAAACTCTATACCAACCTGAAGACACTCTCTCACTTATAAATATTATAAAGTCATACAACAACTTCTGGTCACTACGGTCATCCAACAAACTACTGGTCCAAACCTACAAAGCTAATAACTCAGCTGGAGAATCCCTGTTTGTTAACTTTGTTGCCAAACTATATAACCCTTCAACCCGCCCTAAGTCTCTTCAAAAAAAGCATCAAACAGTATTTCAAAGTGAACTGGCTTTGTCCCTGTACCAACCCTGATTAAGCTATGAAATGATAATCCTACCTAAATAATATCTTAAACATTTAATACTCAACTATGTTTTGTTCTAATCTGATGATTTTTTTGTTTTTAATGTGTCAGACCATGTAACTTGTGAGTCCCTGTTGGGAGCATTACTAAACCATTGTATACATATATAACTCCTTGTCTTATATTTTCTATCTATCTAATTGTTTTGTAATCTTTGTAAATTTGCCTATTGGAGCTTTTCTCCATAGGCCTCCACTGAAAATGGACATACATCCAGTCGGATTATCCCAGTCAACAAATGTAAAATAAAAAAATGAATAAATAGCACAAGAATTTTGTCTTCATGAGGAATTGCTGTCTTTTCTCTAATTGCACTTGATGGTTTATTTGTAGGTTACAGAAAATGTTATGATATTCTATAGGTTCATAGGTTCATAGGTTGGTACTAGGCTATCAGCCCTAGGCCCTATACAAGCCTAGCTATAACAATTCCCTGGATATTTCTTCCCACAATATTTACTTCCCTGGACCCCTGTCTAGCAGAGTGACTGACGTGATCCCTGGGGTGAATTTCTTATCTCCCATCCAATTGTCATGGTTCCTTTTGAAGAGGGCCAAGGAGGCGCTCTGCTTGACATGTATGGGCAGTCTGTTGCAGAGTATGGGAGTCTATGGGTCAGGAATCTATCTCTCCAGCATGTTTTGTTCATTGCGATGACAAGGTTTAGATCCCTGGAGCTTGTGGCTCTGAGGGATTGGGATTTCTTTAAGTGGAGCATGTCCAAATTCTCAGGGTTTAACATGGCCTTGTATGCTAAGCAGAGATCACCACAGAGTATAGGTGGAGTTTTTTTAGACGGTCAGCATAGGGCATCTGCTTAAGGCCTGTGATTCTTTTAGTGAGGTATTTCTGCAGCCTTTCCAGCTGTTGCAGATTTCTTGTGAGGTACATACCAAATGGGGCATTGTACTCTATAATGGGTCTAATGAGGGATGAGTACAGTGGGGCAATGACCTCCTTTTTTCTGGATAAAAAGCCCTTAGTGATGAGGTGTGCCACATAGAAGGATTTCCTGACTGTTGTGGCGATGTGGTTATCGAAGGTGAGACCACTGTCCACCTGTGTCCCTAAGTCTCTCATCACACTTTCAGTGTTTAGTGTACTGCCACCTATGTGGTAATTCATGGGTACATGGTTTTTCCCAAAAGGGATAACTATACATTTCTTGACATTAAGCTTGAGCCCATGGCTCTGGCACCTAGCATCTGTTTCTGTAAGGCCCTTTTGTAGAGTATCCACATCATTTGGGGATTCAATAATGGCTCCCAGTTTGCAGTCATCTGTGAACTTTGTTAGCCAGAGTCCCTTAGTGTTGGCCTGTACTTCAGAGAAGTAGATGCCAAACAAGAGCGGTCCCAGGACTGTACCCTGAGGTACTCACTTGTCACTTGTCTGGAGCTGGATTTAGAGTCAGCTACTTTTACAGTGTGGGTTCTGTCAGTAAGCCATTTGGCAACCCATCAAGTGACATAGGGATTTATGCCCCAGCTTAGTAAGTTTATCTATGATTCCAGAGTGTGGGATGGTGTTGAAGGCCTTGGTGAGGTCCAAATAGGCTGTGTGGACCGCCTTACCCTCATCCACAGCTCTGGAGACTGATTCGAAGAAGTCAATCAGGTTCAGGAGACAAGATCAGCCCTTCTCAAACCCAAACTGGGTGGGGTCCAGTGTTTGAAGGTTGCCAATGTCTTTGTTTATAAGTTCCATGATAATATGCTCCATGGCCTTGCAGATAAGGCTTGTCAGACTGATGGGATGGTAGTTTCCGGGATCCAAGGTGGATCCCCCCTTCTGGAGTGGGATAACTGTAGCTGTGCACTACTCAGTGGGCACGAAGCCTGAGGTGAGGCTATGATTAAACATGACACTTAGGTGAGGTGCCAGTTCATTTTTTAGTGCATGTAGTACACAGCCCGGTATGTCATCTGGTCCCATGGATGCTGTATTCTTAGCTTTGGAGAGTGCAGTTTCTACCTGTGTGGCCATGATTACCGGAATTTGGCAATCTTTTGATACTGAGATGGGCCTTTTAGGAAGTGAGAGGGGGGTGAAGTTGGCACTAAATCGATCTTACAGGATATTGGCAATATCCTTGGAATCAGTATATTTAATGCCATTCTGTTGTAGCTCAGAGCATATCTGAGCATTGCCATTTAGATTCTTGACATAACTATAGAATGCCTTGTGGCTGTCTTTGGAATCTTTGGGAATTTTATTTTCATAACTAGCTTTGGAGGATTTTATGAGGGATCTCAGCTTCTTACTGAGGCTGGTAAGGAAGTTTTTTGCATCCTGGGATTTTCCTCTTTTCTGCAACAGTTTCTTTCTTCTGTTGTATAGTTTGTTTATGGCAGGGGACCACCAGATTGACTTCCTTTTTTTTTTTGGAGGAGTGCATCTTGGTTCTATTTGGGATGGCACGATTCATGCATGAGTGGATGTGCTCATACAGTGCCTTAGTGTAGGCTTTAGCAGTCAAACTTTCAGCTCCCATCTGCATGGGTGTCATGAAGTTTGTCACTTCTGACTTGAGTAGCATGAAGTTGGCTTTGAAGAACTTTTTTACGGAGGTTTCCTTACTGGGGGGTGGGGTGGGATGTGGGTGTCAATGGTGATTTGCTTATGGTCAGACCTGACCAATGAGGGGTTGACCACTGGTGTGGAGCATCTATCTCCCATGCTGGTAATGACCAGGTCTCGGATATTAGAGCCCATGGTGGGACAATGGATTAGTTGATCCAGGGCGTTGGAATTTATGAATTCCAAGAACCATTGGGAAAAGATGTTGATACCCAAGTAGTTTTCCCAGTTAAAGGCAAGGTAGTTGAAATCACCCAGTATTAGGGTGTTTGGTTGTAGCTTAATATTTTCCAGTATGTTTAGAAAGGTGTAGTGAGAATCTTGGGGCATGGTGGGGGATATTTAGCAAGCTACAGTTTGGAATGCAATCTTACCTAGTGTTAGTTGCACCTGGAGAATTTCAGATGCATTGTGTTGGGCAACTAGCCTGCAGGTGTGAATATCCTTGGTGAATATAGACACTCCTCCACCTTTAGTGTTTCGGTCTTGGTTTGGTGGCAAAAAAGTGTGGCAAGAGTTGTAGCCTGGTATTACATGGGTGCTCTCTGGAGCCTTGAACCAGGTCTCAGTTACTGCACAGATATCAATGTTCTCCATTTTTAGGAGTGCCTCGAGAGAGTTCATTTTGAGGTTTAGACTTCTAGCATTGAGTAGCATTACCTTCAGATTTTGCATGCTTGTATCTGTTATGGTGGAGTTTTTTTCCTTTGAACCATGCCTAAAAAAGGTATTATAAATGGCAAGAGCTTTAGCCAGTAATCGGAATCCCAGGGGTGACAGGTGCAGACCATCTCTGGCAAAGTATCGTGGTTTGTCGATCATGTTGTTCCAGGCAGAGAGATACTGGATCCCCTTTGAATGACACCAGAAGGTTAGCCAATTGTTGAAGTCAATCATTTTGTCCTTATACTGTGGTATAATTTTGAACACAAACGTTGACCCAAAACACCAAGTCTCCAACACGTAGAAAAATATAAATACACAAATTTATTGTGTTGTCGATACAAGAAATAAAAGCAAATAACGGTAATACAAGCAAATAACGGTTAAACGCTTTTCGTCTCAATATAGCAGACTTCTTCAGACAATGAGATACACCATGAGCTGAAGGGAATTGGCAGCTGCTTCAGCTCATGGTGTATCTCATTGTCTGAAGAAGTCTGCTATATTGAGATGAAAAGCGCTTAACTTATTTGCTTGTATTACCGTTATTTGCTTTTATTTCTTGTATCTACAACACAATAAAGTTGTGTTTTTATATTTTTCTACGTGTTGGAGACTTAGTATTTTGGGTCAACATTTGTGTTTAAAGTTTAAGTTTGGATTCATTGTTGGATTATCGAGTGGTATCATTTTGGGTGAAGGCAGGACACTACTCAGGGCTAGGGTCATATCTGCCTGGGCCACATGATCTGACAGCTCTTCCATGTCTCTTCTCATGTTGTCCAGGGAGGTACATCTCAAGTCATTCACTCCAACATGGACAATGACAGAGTCATATTTGCACTTGTTGTGGAGTGACTTGAGTGCATGCATTATGTTGCAGATCCTGGCACTCGACAGGCAGCTGACTGTAATTTTCTTCTTGTTCAGCCTGGTGAGTGAGACATCAGTGTGCCTGACTATAGAGTAATCTATGACTATAGTGTTGGGTACGTTGTCTTGCCTTAGGGGCTGTTGTTGGGTGGCACACTAGTGTTGTGAGCTATGTGAGCTGGTCTGATAAGTTATATACAAAGGCGGACAAGTGCTTCATGGCAATGTTCTCCACCCCATGAAAGAACAGGTGGGCAACTCTTTTGCTGAGCAGATAGTACAGACTGTATGGGAATCACTTTTCAACTATAGCCTCAAAACAGGATTTGTACCACAACAATGGAGGACTGCAATTGTTATCCAGCTTCACAATGGTGGACCATCAACCGACCCCAGAAACTACAGACTTATTAGTCTGACTAGTCCAATATGCAAAATTATGAAACCAATTATTATGGAAATGATCAACAAAGAGATAGGCAACCTTCAGCCACTGGACCCAATCCAGTTTGGCTTTGTCAAGGGAAGATCGTACCTATCAAACCAAGTGGACTTCTTTGAGAAGGTCACCAAAACAATGGATGACAGAAAATTGGTGCATACCACCTACATGGCCTGGCTAAGATGTTCGATACAATATCCAACTTGGGTATAGTTGACAGACTCACAGAAGTGGGAATGAACCCTTATATAATTCACTGGATTGCCATCTGGCTCATGGACAAGACCAAGGAAGTCAGGATTGTTGATACCATCTCCACTAAGAGACCAGGCACCAGCGAGATACCTCAGAGTTCTAGGCTGGGTCAATTCCTATTTGGTATCTACTTCTTGGTGGTGAAGACTAAGGTGAAGGGCCTTTGGTTGATCAAGTTCACAGATGACTGCTAATTGGGAACTATCACAGATTCCCCCATGACACCAACATCTTACAAAAAGGTCAAACACAGGCACATGATTGGTGCCAAATTCATGGACTAAAACTCAATGCCAAGAAAGGCATTATAGTGCCTTTCAGGAAAACTGCCACCCAAGCTAATTACTCCATAGATAAGACATCCCTAAGAGTTGACCCAGTAGTCAGGGATCTGGGAACATATGTAGACAGTAATCTTGGACTTTGACCAACTTGTGGCCTTTGTAATAAGAAAATAATTCTATGTCACCTAACTTATAAGTAAGAGCATGATGTCATGATGTTCAGGTCCAGTGAAGTCATAGTGCCACTTTATTCAGCCATTATCAGACACATCATTGAGTATAATGCCCCTTCTACAGGTATCTGACCAGACATATGCAACAACTGGCATGCCCACAAAGGTTCCTGACCTGGAGAATCCAGGGTATAAGCACATTGTCCTATACAGATCACCTCAAAGCCATATATCTATACTCTGTCTCCTGCAGGTTACTAAGAGGAAATCTATACCTGGCATACAAGGCATCATTATATTCAGCTCTGATGGGCCTTTTCCACATCTGCAAAATGCATAGCATCAGAACCACTAGATCCAAGGATTGAAATTTTGCTTGTGACATAGATAAAATGCATTTCATTGCATGTATACATCGTAACCCACTGACAATGCCTCTTGCCGCTCCGTAAATGCAACATTACTGTCACAGAGAAAACACTGTGCAAACACCTGTAAAAGTTATCTTTTTATTTTAAAATGAACTGGAATTTACTCCATCATGTTAAAATAGTTAAGCACTTTCACCTACTGTATGTGGGCTTCATCAGAACAAAGTTACCAGCTGTCACAAACATTTAAATAACTTTTTAGGTGCCAAAAATCCAATAGTGGTCCGCCCTTACTTTGTTCTGATGAAGCCCGCATACAATGGGTGAAAGCACTTAACTATTTTAACATGATGGAGTAAATTCCAGTTCATTTTAAAATAAAAAGATAAATTTTACAGGTGTTTGCACAGCGTTTCCTCTGTGACAGTAACGTTGCATTTACGGAGAGGCAAGAGGCATTTGTTGTGTTCAACGTTTAACTTATTCAGTTGTTGAACCTACTGACAATGTTAACACTAAAATTGTAAAAATGTGGAGCTTTTCTCTCTGGGCCTCTGCTGAAAAGGGCTACTTAGCTGCTAAGTCGGACTAACCCAGTCAACAAGTGCAAAATAAAATAAACAAATAAATAATAAATAAGACATGTTGGCAAGACAAATATGTGTTTCAGAAGATCCTCATGCTCTAGAGCAGGCTACCCATCCATGTGAAGCGAAGTTCATTCCCAACCCTATTAAATAATAAATAACTTTGACTAATGGATGAGAAATCAAAAATTCGCCCTGGGCTTGTCCTCCATGTCTCTGATAGACAGAGGCAAACAATAATGCTCAGACTAACATACGCCCCCTCCACACACACATAACCTCTAGAAACTTCCTAACTAACAAGCCCCTCTCCTAATATACACCGGTGATACATAGGGACACAATTGGGTTTGCTTTCAAGACTATGCTTAAAACGGCCCTGGTGGTCATTAGCCTGATATATAACTATGTGCCTAAGAACCTATGACAGGACATCATCGACAAGGAATGCAAGTTCTTTTAAAGTCTCTTACTATTTTGTTAGCTTCTATTATTTAACCTGAATAAGAAGTACTTCATGCCCTCTATTAGTTTCAATAAGCCTACCTTTCAAGGTTTGACCAATAAAAATGAATATACCACATTTTATGTAAGTGGAACAGAGTTGAAAGAGTTTGAACTAAGTATTTGTGGAATGTAGGGTGGGTCTTTAAGTCATGTCTCTGTGATGGCACATCCCTGATTCCCTTAAAGGCAAGGTAAGCAGCTTAGATTCTTTTTTAATTTAGGTTGCTGGCATTGATGAGTACCATATTCACATTACTGTTGTCTGCAGAGTTTAACTAGGAATTATGATTAATTTGACTCTACCAAAAAGGCATAAGGGTGAAGAAAAGAATCTGTTCAGTACTCTGACCCTTTATCGGAGGAAATGCAAAGCAGAATTGAGCCTCATGTTTTTCTTCCCAGGCAGACAGGCAGTGAATCTCCCTAATTGGACACTATGATCTAAAATGGTAGATGAAACCAATAATCATTTTACTTATGTGCCATCCTCAGTGAAAGATGGATCTCACTAATTGCAAAGAATTCATGAGCCTGGAGGATAAGGGCATCCATAAGGACAAGCATATCCCTCTACCTCACTGTATGAGAATAGTGTTCAGTATTACTGATTCCCAAATGCACAACTGCAAAGTCAAAATCATTACCAAAACCATAGCTATGATTAATGAGTTTAGTGGCATCCCTAATCTTAGATCCAGGTAGACTGTACATTTCAAATCTCTCCATATCCAATTTTGTGAGCATCTAATATTAGTTAGTCACCGATTATTAAGACTTTTACAGTATATTGTTTTATGTTTTGGTCTTAAGAATGGCTTTAGCAGGTGAGTTACTTATTTTCTGTGAAAGTTTTATGGTGAGTTATTAACTTGATTCCTTGTGAATGGTACCTGGTGACTCTGTGTATGGGGCATGGGGTCTCGAGTACATATTCAGTGTCACTATTAGACTTGAGTGTGAAGATGCTACTACCTTGAAATGTGTTCTTCTGTAGGTAGAGAGGGTATTTACTGCCCATTTTACTTATGGAGGGTTTTGCCTTTAATTTAAGTAAATATTTATATCCCTTGCACTTAGAATCCATGGTCTCAGTGAAAAGGAAATTTTTCAGTGAACATCATATAATTTTAAGTATGGATTCTATGTGCAGAAAGGTTGGAGATAGAAAGTTCAGGTGTTCCCTGCATCTTCTGATCTCATAGAAGAGCATATATAAATAGAATACAGAGACTGGTGTGCATTAAAGAGGCATGGAGGAGCATAGTTTTCATCTATTCATGACTATATACAAGCAGTTGGCAACTCTGTTGAAATGCAAAATGTAGGTAGAAATGGTACAGAATTGTACCTTAAGTTAGTTAGTTATTTACTTGTTGATTGTTTATTTATTTGCCTAGCTAACGCGTATGCAGGGCAATATTAAGAACTAGGTCAGAAATTTCAAAATAAACTGCAAACAGGGATTAATGTTTCAGGTAATACAATGTGCATGTATTAGTGAGAAGATATGGACCTAATTTACTTTTTTTACCTTTTCCTTGCTTGTCTTCTTTTTTGCTGTTGTTTTCATTCCATTTTTATTTATTCCCTGGGATTCAGCAAGCTCTGCATGGCATGCAGAATTCTGCAGGAGCTGCTGGAGGCAATATGGCCACCAAGAGATCCAGGAACAAGCTCCCGGGATGTGCACGAGTGGTCCTGCACTATTCCTGCACGGACACAGCTCCTGTATGCAAATTACCCCATTTGCAGGTGAAAACCATGCAAAGGAGGTGAATTTATGATCCAGGAAGCTGGCAGCTGGCCGTGCAGGACTAGTGTAATCTGCAGAAATGTACTTGGTTAGTAACCGAGTACATTTCTACAAACTAAAAAAATGGAGCCATGACAGCTCCAAATAAAGGGTTTATATGATGTGTAAAGCATGCCAATGGCCAAATATATGGCATAGCTGGCAGGTGAAATGTATCAGAATCAGTCAATTACAAAGGCAGCAGCCCAGCTCAGCACACTACTATAAACTATGCAAACACCTTTCCCTCTGTTTTTTCCCACAAACTCTACACCACCGGTGTACACAAGCAGGGACATTTTATCAAACAAGAGCAACAATATGATAGGGGCTGCAGCAGCTATCATAAAGCAACATGTGGAAGAGGCTGAGGGTGGGGAGGATGAGAATGCTGATGACCAACCCATAGTGAGGAGAAGGAGAAGAGTGTACAGACCCAGGGTAACCTACCAGGGGTTACATAAGCTGGAGATAGGGGAGCGCTATAGGGTGGACAGGAACCTCCTACAGCAAATTGTTGAGCTGTGCCAGCCACACCTCACACACAGGACCAACAGAGGGGAAGCCATCCCAGTGGACACCAAGGTATGTGTAGGCCTAAGAAGACTAGTCACAGGTACCTTCCGAAGGCCAACTGGGGATATCATGGGGATCTCACAGGCATCAGCATCAAGAGTACTCCACCAGTTCCTGGATGCCATGTCAGCACATGCCAGTGAGCACGTATATTTCCACAACAGCCGTGAGGCGTTGACCAGCAATATGTGTCTCTTCCACCAAATAGCAGAATACCATGAGGTAGTGGGTGCTACAGACTGCATGCACATATGCATCAAAGCACCACCTGGTGAGTGGGGTAGGGTCTACATCAACCGCAAGTGCTTCCCCTCCATCAACTGCCAGGTCATGTGCGATGCCCAGGACATTATAATGAATGCGTGTGCTGGCTGTCCTGGAAGCTATCACAACTCCCACATCTGGTATATGACGCAGCTGTACCAGTGATTTGCCAATGGGGATATCCCTTACTGTCACCTAGTGGGGGATGCTGGTTACGCACTGGAGCCGTGGCTGATGACACCTATAAGAAATGCACACAAACCCGAACAAGAACTCCATAATAAACCACACGCACAGACCAGAATCATAATAGAGCATGTGTTTGGGATGCTCAAGTCACAGTTCTGGTGCCTGGACATATCCATTGGAGCCTTGCAGTACTCACCAGCTACATGTACCCAAATTGTCATCATATGTGCCATGCTACACAATATGATCCTGTGGAAACAGCTGCAGCAGGAACAGCATGGGGCAGGGCCACACAGCCCCCCACCATTGCCAAGGCCTACACAGGCACAGAGTGACTCAGAGGAGGAACAACCTGAGCCTGCCCCATAGGCAGAAGGAGGTGTGCCCAGTATGCCCTGGCCATGGCAAAGAGGCAACACATAGCACATACACTGACATGATAGGAACCCAGGGAATGACATCTCTCTTTGACTTGCACATATAGTAAAAGGATACCAAACATGACACTACCTGTGCTTAACCATGTATAGGGAGTGTACTATGTGTATCTGACATAGTCATCTTTCCAGCACCATTCTCAATACTGGCACAGCCACAAGGTAAGTCACCCTATCAATTGCTGAATGGAGTTGTATGTTTTGTTACTTGTATCTATGGTATGGATGTGAGCATGCAAGGGAATCGGGTGGCTAAATGGGATGCCAGCAGATAGTAAACACCTATAGTGGCAGCATGAAATCTGTAACAAATACTGGTGTCACCATAGTAGCCAGTACTAGACAAGGTGACAAAGCTCACTGCAGGAAATGTGGTGTGCCAAATGTGTGTCCATAGGACACACACATGCCAGTCAGAGAGGCTCACATACCTAACAACAGTCTCAGCCAGCAGGATAGGCATAGACAAACACAAACAGAGGCTGTGCTAAGACCTCTGATTGATGGCTATGGAGAACATCCCCCTCCAGGCCTACACAGACAGACTACAACAGGTCAGGCAGTTGGATGTTAGTTGTGAAGGGTAAGACGTCTGAAACTGAAATGTAGGTCAATCAAACCTAAGAACTGTAGTACACTGATATGCCTCTAGTCAGCATGTTAGGTCAAAATACAGAATGAAATGAAGTACCTGAAATACCAGTACAGTCATAGCAAATGTGCACAAGTGTCAGGTGTGCCCCCCCCCCCCAATCCTATGTAGAAATGTAGTAACATGTATGTGTAGGTATAATAACAGTGGAGCACAAATTACCTGAGCTGGCCAAAGTAGCAGGATAGATTGTAGCATGTACACAATATGCAGGGCTGTGTGTGTTATTTTGGTGTGTGTTGTATTTTGTGTGGGAGTGGTCAGTATGTAGGCATGGTGAGGTTTGTCCTGTTGGCCATTGGCCAGTACTGCCGATGACAGGGCCAAGTTCTCACAACTGCAGTGCCAAACACAATGCAACCCAGCAAAACACATTCCAGCAGTAAGCCACGGTAAATGTTTGGATGTAATATCTGTCACCATCTGAATGATGGACATGACATGAATGTGAGTCCAGACATACAAACAGTACACAGGTGGAAGTACCCCAGACAGACAGTGTATAATATGTTACTGTCAAATGGACATACTTTGGAATTGTACATACAGGTTAGCAGCAGATTAGTTGGGTTTGTAGTATGGAATACCGATGTCATCTTGCCAAACACTGGCAGACCACAAAGGTCACAGGTATGAAGTATTGAGAAAATTCTGATGTCCCTGCCCAAACCAGCATAAGTGAAATGTCCCATGCATATCTGTGAGTCAGATGCAAGTAGTGTCCATAGCACACATGCACCCAGCTCACCCCACCATCACCCACAGGTAACTCACTGGTCTTGTCCCTGTTGTTGGGAATGAGTACAATATGACCCCCACCTCTGTATGGCAATAGCCAAAGAATGCAGCATGCAGAAGAGCTGTCCCATGCAGGTGTGTCCCTAGCTGTAAGCAGCACCCTGCCAGCATCCACAATACCGGATCAATAATGACAGAAAATATTGGCATTAAAACCTTGCACACCTACCCTATCACCCCAGGGGAAAATAGTGTCTTGCAGTCTGGGACTGTAGGAGTGACATAATGCAACGGCCTGCTACAGCTGGTCTGTATCACTACCAAAATGGTCTACAGTCCTCTGCCAAAGGCCTGTGTCTCACTTGTACTGCCAATGTATGTTATGTCATGGACTCCCAAATAACAACATAACACAGTCCACAGAACCCAAATGCAAGGCCATGTGGACAAATCCCAGTAACATGTCCACTATGTCCTATTGCATGAACTGTGGACCAACACCAAATTCATAGGTTCATTGGTTCTTAGGTTGGTACTAGGCTATCGGCCCTAGGGCCTATACAAGCCTAGCCATAACAATTCCCTGGCTATTTCTTCCCACAGTATTTACTTCCCTGGCAGTATTTACTGCTGGGGTGAAGTGATAACTATAGGGAACTTATCAGATAATGTTTGCATAATGTTTGGAAGAGGATAGAATAATAGAGGTTGGTGTAGGAGCATGGATGACATGGAGTGTGTGAAGTCTGAAACTTAGCCATGTGCACATACTATCCCTGCCTGCAAACACAGGAATGGGTGGCTACAAACCTGCCCATAAACAACAGTGTGAAGGGGTAATGCCAAGAATTATGACCCCTGCCTCTGGGTAACCTGTGTGAATCTATACAGCTGTGAGGTATGGCCACAGCAGGATATGGCCATACTGTTACATGGATGGATGTACAAGCATGGGATCCTCAGCCGCCACTGTACCAAGGTGCTGAACCATTAACACAGACCCATCAGCAAGTGTCTGCAGCTTCCCCTCCAGAATGGCATGATTGTGCAAGAATATGTAGGCTGCAGACCTCAATACTGGACACAGCTGCATTCACCCTGTGTTCCCCAGAACATTACTGCAAGCAAATTTGTATACCTGGCAGTACGTAATGACATAAAACATCACAGTGTAAAACAGTACATATGTCTGAATATCTCTGCTAACACCAAGACCACGTAGCAAAAGCAGTGCAGACACAATTACCTACAGTAACCCACTATCTTTTGCCCATTTTGACCCCATATTGTCAACTGATCTACAGATATCCTGCAGAAACTGGTTGTTAGCTGTAGGTTTAGAACACAAAAGCCTGCACTGGAGTACAACCTACCTGGAATGGATTCACACATTCAATACAGAAGGTCATACTAGGCATGCTCCCACACTTAGAGAAATGAAGCCTATGTCTGACAACAAAATACTGAAAGGTCATACTGGGCATGCTCCCACACATAAGAAATGAAGCCCATGTCTGCCAACAACAGTGGACTATACATTTCTGACAGTCACAGATGTTTGTGCACACACTCCTCATTACAGACCAGTCATGCTTTGCACACACACATTACATAGAAATACACACATATATCCAAAGACAACACACTATAATAGGCCAAAATTACACACACATAGATGTGTGGAAGAGAGTGACAGACAGTGACAAAGAACCTCCCATCATGAGACCTGTCCCACCCAGCACACATCCAATTGGCTAAAATCCACATGATGTGCAAATGTCAATCACTGTAGACATTAGCCTCTGGTATCCTCAGCACTATAGTGTCCGTGGCACTTGTGATAACTGTGTAACATGACTGTTCAAGTCAGTAGTCATCTGGAAGTTTTATACTCATACCTGTGAAATATAAACCTGCGTGTGCCTGAGTGTTGTGTGTCTGCTTCCAGATGAATGGGTTATGGCCCATGCACACACGCTGCACTCCCCATTGCCCTACTATGGCAAGCCTGCTGATGTCTTCACCTTGAAATATACCTTTGGGAAAGAAGTACCTCTATAAGCTCCATGGTGCATGCTTTAACTGTGTAATGCTATACTGTGATGTACTAGTTAGATAGGAGGTCGAATCCCAGACATGACAACTGTGTTTGTGTGTTTGTCTGTGTAGAGATCAATGCTTTTGAGGTCATTCACCCTCGCTACAATTTCAAATATCCTACTTTGGCAGGACTGCTGATGTCATTTACTTTGAAGTACACCTTTGGGGAAGGAGTAGCCCAGTAAGCTCCATGGCACATTCTCTAACTGCATAATGCTGTAGTGTGACATACTAGTTAGGTAGGAGTTATAATCTCAGACGTGGCAGCTGTGAGACTGTGTGTGTGTGTGTGTGTGTGTGTGTGTGTGTGTGTGTGTGTGTGTGTGTGTTTGTCATACGTATCTTGTGTGGAGGTAGCTGTGAGTGTGTAATAACATGACTCATTGTGGAGTGGGTTTTACAAATTTCTTATATGGTGGGCTTATTATATGTCACAATGTCCACCTTACAAGGATAACAGATGCCAAACAGCAGAGAGGCTGGGGTAGACAATCCATACCCCTACATGTGGCATCATGGCGTTGGGAACAGTATAGGCCACCCTTGTATTACCCAGAGAACACTCTCCACCCATGTCTCATACACACTAGGCTAGGCAACAACCACTATGTTGGTAGTTCCCTGCATATTGCCCACAGATAGTAGCCATGGTGTTATTGCAGTGGACTACAGAGGACATGGCACCCTGTCCCATCCCTACAATAGGCAAATCATTGCATACAATGCTCCTTCACTATGTTCCACACTAGACACCTACAACAAGTGTAGAGCCAGCAAATGTAACCCACAAAGGACATACCATGCCTTATACACATGCCCTGTATGGACAGATGCCACTGACACCAGTGAATACCTGTATCATGCTGTCAGTGTAGGTGCAGGGTCAATCTGGTGTCCATTGCCAGTTCTAACCACATGAGGTCAGGAATGGCACATCTGATTATCACAATCTGTCTACACAACATGCCCCAGACACCCCGGGTACACTTCCACATGTCACAGAGCATGCATGTGGGACGTGTGCACATCCCAGGCACTGTCCATGTTATGGAATATAGAACACATACATGGCTAGAATTGCACAGCACTGGCCACCCACAATAGTAACCCAGATGACTGGATGGTGAATACAATACCCACCTGTGTGGGCCAGTCATGACACTACACTCCAAAGCCACACTTCAAACCATTGTCATGTGGCCTGATGCCAAGGTATACCCTTTACCTAGCCTTGTATAGCCTTCTGGCACAGTTAACCATTACACACTTGTGAAGCAATGCACCCATGCATGTCAGTAATGGCAAACCTGTGTCTGTGTGTGTGGAGTATGATTTGGATGCCATTCACGCTCACTACACCTCCCATTGGTCTACTGTAGCATGCCTTCTGATGCCAAAAACCTTGACATACCCTTTGCCCATATGTCATCCTGATAACCCCTGTGGTGCATGTGATACCTGCGTATTAATGTATTGTGGCAAACTAGCTAGTTAGGAAGTCTAATCCTGACCCTGTCAACTGTGATAATGTGTGTGAGACCCTGAGAGAGTGTGGCTGTGTCGACCTTGACACCTGTTCTTGTGGACAGGCACATGTACTACATCTACCTTATCCCTTCTTTATCACTGTTGCTGATGTCACTCACCATCAAATATACCTTTGGACAGCTCCCCAACATGTAAGCTCTGTGACGCATGCAATTCCTGCATAGACATGTAATAGCAATACATATTCAGGCAGGGATTTGAAACCCTGTACTGGTAAGTGTGTGAAACAATCATGCTTAGGTGTCCTCTCCCACAACCTCCTTGTCTTAATTTGTCTCTGTCTGTCTCTCTCACTCCCTCTCTGGTGGATGTGGAGAAGTTCACCTGCTTTGCTTAAGCAGCAGCTTGTGTTTTGTAAGTGATGCTCATGTTCAGCTGATGGCCTCTGCACAAATGTTAGTCCCCCACTAGCTGATTGCATGTGGAACAGCTGTGGTAACATTCCCATAGCCAATTGCATAGAAACACAGTCCTATACCTAGGAACACCATGTGGGTGTTGGCCCTTTTCATTCACTGTGAGCAGGACTTCATGTCGGTGTTTGGCAAACAGCATCACAGATGGTAGTGGGATATACCTCTAACAACATACACTGTGAAGACAGGCCAACAAACAGGAGGGGGATGTTCCAGACATGACTACAGAATGTAAGTGTTGCTGTTCTGCATTCGGAGTATTGTTGGTTTAACAGGGTTTGTGCGGATATGGCTGGTCAACATGATTTAATACCTGTCATGACAGTGTTATGTGTTTGAATAAACTCCCACCTGTAGGGTTATCTGCAGACTGGCCAGTGTTTGGAGTCTTATGTGTCTTGTGTTACTCACAGATTACCTATCTCAGAACTGCAGAAGCATAGTCTGAGGATTGCAGTCAGTACATGGTAACAGCCATGAGAGTTACTGACTTCATATCCCTCATAGGACACATGTCACAACAAATCCTGTTACAACAGTAAATATATGAGGTTATCACAGCAACATGTTAATATTGGCCCTGTGTTTGTGCCTCCAGTCATAAGTCTGTCAACCTTTGAACATATGTCATGCAGTAAGAGGAGCATATGTTCTGTACACCATTATTTATTGACATTATACCTAATAACAAGCCAGTGAGACACCAGACTGCTAGACATGTTATGTATAGTAGGGATTATATTTGAGGACATAACCTGAACATTCTGTGGTTGTGTGTACAATAGTGAGGTCTGTGTACTTATGGTGATTGTCAACAGTGTGTGCATTGCAAATATGTACCTTGGCCTGTGTACAGACTGTGGTAGATGTCATTGTCAATAGTCCTGTTCTATCTGATGTTACATGCTGCTCCAGTGTATGGTACCCTATCGACTTACATGTTTGTAGGGCCAAACACACACATGTCCCATACCACATGCAGGCAGGCATCAGATCACACTGTGTCATGGCCCAGTATATGAAGGGTTAGTGTGTGAGTGGCACATATGAGGATGGTGTTGATCAGACAGTCTATATACTGTAATATTAAGCTTACTTACCATATGTGGCTGTGGCTGTGTTCACATTGGTTGTGGGTATGCACTTTCACACAGGTGTCTGTTACTCTATGATATGACATGCCTGTAGAGCCTGCTACATTTGCAGGTACATGTGTATTCCCCATAAGAAATGTAAGCCAGTGTTGTGGCAGGCTGCCTGTAGTTTGCACAGTGTTTTGTTACATGCCTAACAGCTTAGTGTAATTACCCACTGTGATGTTATCTCCAGATATTTGCCAGATGTACTGCTGCCAGGACACCATAACTGTCATGTATTTCTGACAAAGCAGTGGGATGCTGTACAGATGTATGTCACTAACTAAAGGGTAGTATGTGGCCATGTGACCTCTGCACCACCAGTTATTATGTGTCAGGACAGACAGAAGTGTGTGAATTGGGAGGGTTGGGAGGATGGCCTAATGGTTAAGGTGTTTGCCTTACAAACACAAGGTATAGCGTTTGAGTCTCACAAGGGATAATTTGCTAGGTTTAAAATGCCTCACAAGGGCAGTTAGCTTAGTACTAATCTATGAACCTATGAATGCATAAACTGTGTGGGCATACGTAGTACAGTATTTATGTGATATACCCATGTACATGGAAGTTAACATCCACATTGTCAGGCTTGGTCCACATGTCTTGCAATAAGGGGATCTGTGTATACCTCTGGACTGAACAGAGTGTGTCAGACTGTCCACATTTATTGGTCATATTTCTAATGTAGTCAACAGGATCATTACTGTGATATCAGTGGTACTGTACTATGATGACCTTAGGATGTCTGTCAGTAACTGATGGTGTACATGTCAATAGCAGATATGACCTCCCACACACAATATTTCTGTTAAGACAACCTCTGTCACAGTAGCAACAGTCTACATATATACCTGCAATACATACATGATATCCCGTTGCACTAAGAGGTTGAGACTACAGGTGCTGAGGAATGACTCCATTCCATGTTCTGGACATATGGTAAACATATATATAAATAAATAAATATATATATATATATATATCTATATATATATATATATATATATATATATATATATATACATATATATATATATATATAT
This sequence comes from Protopterus annectens, assembly GCF_019279795.1. Lineage (NCBI taxonomy): Eukaryota > Metazoa > Chordata > Ceratodontiformes > Protopteridae > Protopterus > Protopterus annectens. The sequence continues at coordinate 671,271,824 of NC_056751.1, read as the reverse complement.
ATATATATATATATATATATATAAATATCTATATATATATATACACATATACATATCTACATACATATATGGATATATATATATATATATATATATATATATATATGTGTGTGTGTGTGTGTGTGTGTGTGTGTGTGTGTGTGTATAGAATATATATATATATATATATATATATACACACATCTATATATGTCTACACATATACATATATATAGATATGTATGCACATATAGTTATAGATATCTGCATATATCACAGCATATATATATATATATATATATATATATATATATATATATATATATAGCTATATAGCTATATATATATATATATATATATATACACACACACACACACACACACACACACACACACACACACACACACACACACACACACACACACATACACACACACACACACTATACAGATGTATATAAATACATATATATGAATATATGTGCATGTACATGTACACATATATCTACATATGTATATGTATATATCCATATCCTTGTCATGTGTAAGCATTACTGTTGTGTATGCCTTCCCAGATGTATCATACCGTATGTATCTGATATGTGTATATTTAGATACAACATATGTGATGCAAATGTAATATCACTAACAAGTACTACACAATTGTAGAAGTCACAGCAATTGTTCAATACTATTCAATATGTGTACTGACAGATATATTGGAAAACAACTGTTTTCACAGCTGCCATGGCGTAGTGGTTAACTGTTGTGACTGTAGTGTACAGGGTCCTGGGTTCAAGACCTGCAAGGGCTCTTTATTTTCTTTCTGGGCAGAACAAGGGCGGTTGGATACAGAGTGGTTAAGGCAGTTTTGAGCAGCTTTAAGTGCATTTGCGCAGGTTTGCGCTAAGCTAAGCGGTGCTAAGGTATGGTTAAACATACGAGAGCTTACACCATGTAGGCTACGCTTACCAGTGCGCAAATGTGCTTAGCTGTTATATTGCAGCAATGCTGACACTTGCTAAGCATGGCTCAGCCCTGGTAACCAGTGCTCATATTCCAGTCTGATAACATAGTAGGGTAATGACATCTGAAATAAGTGTACATAATGCCATGTACATAACATGCATCTGTGTGCTGTCATTACAGTAGCAAGGGGTGTGAGTCTCCTGTCTGGGACACTTGAGTATATATGGTTTTTACAACACTCTTATCTGTGTGAATGTCTTACATACAAGGTTAGCATCCCAGTTATATGTCATACATGTAGTGTATCATTATGTTACTACTGTTAACAGTGCTTTCCAAATTAAGAGTAGATTGCTAATTGTAGTATGGGAAACAAACACCTCTGCATGCAAAGATGGACTGTCGTGTTCCTGGTGTGTGAGCTGTGTCTCATTAAATATTTCCTACTGGATAATGATCTGACATGTGGGAAATAACTGTAGACTACTGTGTGTATAGCACATGTCAGAGATGGCTGCCGTCATGTAGTAATGGCATACCTATCAGTGTCAGACGTCTATCTGTCAACACATTCATCATAACGCATAGCTAGTTGGTGAGCTGATGTCTGTCAGTCCCTGTACAGATGTGCAGATGTCAGGTATCCATCTTGGATATGGACAGGCAATCTATGCTTGACTGACACTGACATGTCTGCCCAGCTGTGTTAATAAATGCCACAGATAGGACTCAAACCCCTGTATGCACCACATGCCTTGGATACCTCAACTACACTACCACAGTCAACAGAACATGCTTGGGTACAGGTCTCGAAGACAAACACTAACCATGTTATGTAATGCATGTTGCATACATGTCAACTGGAACACCTCACCAGCCCTCTGCAGGAGGCACCCAGATGATTGGCTGATGCATGCCACTCTCACCCTGAGGGTCACCACAATGGTGTATGTTGATAGATGGCCTGCTGGCACATGGCAGCTGGCATGATATTACTGTACACACATGCCCTACACTTCCCATCTCTCCATGGAGAATAGTCTGGTACAGACCTATGAACACCTGCACCAATGCACCCCAGTACTGACAAATGTGTATATGTGCATTACTGAGAATATCAGTGTCTGTGTGTTTGCACACCTGTAGTTGGGAATACCCTGAGGCCCTTCACACCCACCGTACCACCCAATGCCATAGTTAGATGTGGCTGCTGCTGTACCGGACATTATATGTACCTTGTTATGCTCCTCACCCTAAGGGCTACCTGGGTCTTGCAGTACCAGCACAACACTGTTGTGCAAATGGGTTGATAGGCATGGGATACCCACTGAGTTTTGGCAAGTGTCTGTATGTGTGCAAATGTGTGTGTGTGTGTGTGTGTGTGTGTGTGTGTGTGTGTGTGTGTGTGTGTGTGTGTGTGTGTGTGTGTGTGTGCGCGTGTGTGTGTGTGCCACAAGGAGTATTGCCACACAGTATTAGGGATAGTGATGTTGCTGCCTGTAGGAGAGGATCATGGATGTTGTCACTTACAGCTGAAATAGCAGCCCTCTGCAACCTCAGACCCTGTCTGGTGTACCATTCTGTACATGCCTACACCTCCATGACAGCCTGAAACATGCATCCGGTGGTATCAGATATGGCACTTCTGCCAGGGGCACGATGACCAGCAACCCTCCCATGAGCATCCCTGTACATCTGCCTATGTGGTACCCCGCTGGACGTCTGGCTATGGCTGCTGTGTCCAGACACAGCAGCCATAGATACCACACTGTCCTGTGCAATGCCACCAACCACCAACTATCCCTCTGCTATGGCCACTGGTGATGGAGTATCTATAGGCACTGTGACTGTGTGCAGGGATTGGGTGGATAACAGGAGGATGTCAAATAATGGCACAGTTTTGGCCTGTGCCTCAACACACCTATCATAATTTTCAGTGTCTGTATGGACACCAACATCAGATTGCCTGCAGGAGGGACGCTGACCCACCTCGGCACTTGTGAGGGAAAAACAAGAAATGCATTTTAAGACCTGTACGCCATTGCTTAACAGTACACACATGTACACACACACACACACACACACACACACACACACACACACACACACACACACACACACAGACATACACACACACAAAAAGCACACATACACACACATACACACACACACACACACACACACAAAAACACACACACACACACACACTCTGACATTCCACCATAATACTTACCTGTCCCTGAGTTTACAGACTGTCCCAAGCTTATTCTCTTAAGTTCCCCCATCCTGCACTTGGAAACTTACACTCATTAATACCAATCATTAACGTATCATTCTTCTAATTGCCTAGACAAGTGATCACAAAACTCGATGTGTTACTCCATTACCTTTTTGACTTGATTGAAGTCGGTTTTACAAGGACTCACTGCTGTCATCCAGTGTTCACCCTGGGTTTGTCCAGACATCGTCAGCATGGCCCCCATATGTTAGGAGCTACTCAATAATGTCACGCACTGGAGTATCATATGTAACTATTGCTCAGTAGATGCAAGATCTGTTGCTCTATTAACTTATTATGTGGACAACAGTAATATTTGGATACACTCACTGGTGTTGTCTAGTAATTCCCCAATGCATCTGCAGTGCTGCATACATGGGTGTTCCTTCACCTTTCTGCTGATTGCAATTATAACAGTATACCTGGTGTCTAGTTTCCCTCGCAATGCATATCCCATGCTACCGACCTTATTATACTATCAGCTGTCCTGAGATTACACGTCACACAAGTATTCCTTGTGTCTCATGTGTCAGTCCATGTCCATGTGTGGCATGATTTCAAAGGGAAGTAGAGACGTATGACCAACCCCACAATCACGCATGTGCATACATGGACACACACACAAACACACACACACACACACACACATGCACACACACATCCTACATATATCATCCCCCCTCCACTTCACCAGATTGCACTTAGAGACAAAATAACCCCCCACCCCTCACCCCCCCACACACGCACACATACTTATAGATGAAGTTGCACGACGATATTAAAACAGACCTCCCATTATCCATCTGTCAACATGCATAACATATGATACTCAACAGCATGCAGTGCAGCTATAGTCAATCCATGCTAGCAACAGTATACATGTGTGTGATGCATGGGTTGTGTTAGTAGGTGATGCCCCTTTCCCTGGAAAATACTGCACCCGTCTACACAGTATTGCTGTGCACCTGTTCAGCACCCTGGTATGTACTGTGCATCATACCCCACAGGTGTACACACCATCACTGAATGTGTATTACCGTGTCAGTTATGTCTGCTTTGCTGCTCACAGCCCTTATGTGTTTGTCCGACACATACCTTGGATGATATGTGGACAGATGCCATTTGTCAATGCCTGATGTCTGATTTACAGATGTCATTATCAGCGGTGCATGTATGGACAATACGATACAATTACGCGGACCACCATCAAACCTTACTGTGGCTACAGGGATTGTACACACCCTTATTTATATGATGCCCTCTTCCTTGATATGCCATGGGACGACATTACTGCATATGTTAACATTACATGAGCCTGATATGTGACATATGACCTGTACAATCAAATGTAGTGTCAAACAAATGTGTTAGTTGTGCTGATGCTGATTGAGATCCATACACTTCGTGGGTGCATATGTGTGCATGCCCTTATCATGATTGTTTGTTGCACCTACTGTTATGTATACTACAGCAGTCACTATTCCTGGCAGGGGTGTACTAGCATGGGCCATCTGCATTTGCCAGTATTTGATCAGTCTGCCCTACACATGTCCCCCAACTCTGCATGATTACAAGATCAACTCATATGCACATCCCTTGGAGTTCACATACTGTCATTACTATTGCTTTGGAGTCAGAGTTATGTCTACCACAGTTCCTGACCCTGACTGTGTGCAGATACAGCCATTCATAGCATCCTTTGGATCCCTGCTGCAGTGCACTGTTGTGTCATGATGACACCCCCTCTCCACCTTTATCCTTTTTGTGCAGATGCCTGACAAAGATGGCTTACACGTGTCAGTTTGCAGTATCCCAAACACTGAACACCACGTGTAACAGCCTAGTTCCAGCTAATGAATGGCAAACATACAGGAGTACACTGGCACCAGCATGGTAAAGATGGGGATGGTGGGCCTGAGGTGGATGAGGTGTTGGTTGTGTAGCACATGTATCTTACTTGATACTATCTGTAGGTTTCCAATGTGGTCTTGGTACACCAGTACACATTGCAATGCATGCCTTTTGGGGACCTTTTCTATTATGCATACGCTACCTGTAGAGAGGCCTGGCTGATGTTTCCTGTGATACAACTGTCTAATCTGATTACCCTAACCCATGGGCCACATGTATGCAGAGTCCAGGCAATTGCTGACATGGGTACTGCACAGCTAGTACTTGCTAGACATTCCTGCAACTCCCTCAATGTTGTGGCATGTTACTAGGCAGCCTGCATGACTGGTTTGCTACATGTGACATCATCTGTCTTGGATGGCCATCTGCTTATTTCCTACATTATTCCTGTCCCATACATCCTCGCCACATACATGACTGTCTGCACTGTTTGCCATGGTATATGCAATGGTGAGGTATGGCTACATGTCCAACTCCTGTGTGCTACCTGTTGGGTGTGGGGTCCACGCCATGGCATGTAAGATGTGTGCAAGCCATGGCTGCCTCTGTTGTAGGTAAGTGGGCACATTTGATGGCCAAATGTCTTGGACAGCAGACCATTTCTTGGTGTGACATTGGGGATGTGTACTTGCTGGAAGTTGCATTTCCATAACAAATGCATGCAGTCAGTACCTCAACAGCTGCTTCCACTATATTTTATCTGGAGTGTGTGCATGCATATGCTTCCAGTGTTTGTGACTGTATGTATTCCCCATATTTGCTGTCCTAACATATGATTCCATATTACACACTCATTGCTCATGTTAGGACCACATTGCAGTTTGTAAGGGTTGTGGACTGCAGTATTGTGATATGCCGTTGTGTAGATCTGTAAAAGTTGCCATTCTAATACTGGTATATACATTGCTGTAGCACTGTATAAGGGTGATGTTTCACACATGTCCCTACTGTAGGCCTTTTGTCCCACCATTTTGTTCATCTCTGTGCACACATTTTGCAATGACAGGATGTTAGTTATATTGCAGGAGTCTGACATACCCTTCAGATGCACCATCGTGGTGACCACTGTGATGCAGTGCAGTTAACAGCAACAATACATGAACATGTACGGCATGTATTATGGGTAGGTGTGTTAAATATGTGCATGAAATATACCATGGCCATAACATGACCAGTGTATTGGCAAACCTGAACAAACACCATAATCACCAGCTACAGGCTGCTGCCCTGAAGGTATACCAGAGGGACCTACATAAGTGTGTGAGAGATGTGATGTCAGTAGCAACAGCTGTGGCATTGGTACAGGGTGGGTGCAGCATTACAGTACATCATAGGTTCATAGGTTCATAGGTTCATACTAGGCTATCTGCCCTAGAGCATTTATAAGCCTTGCCAGAGTGTGTGTGGCTTTCGCCACCCCTTTGAATGAGAATAATATGCCAGTTTAGGGTTTAGTTTACTGTGCCTCTGTCTAGTAGTGACACAAAGATGACCCCAGGGGTAAACCTACGATCTCCCATCCACTCGTCAAGATTTCTCTTGAAGAGAGTCAGTGAGGGGCTCTGCCTAACATGGACTGGGATTCTGTTCCAGAGTGTAGGGAGCCTCTGGGTTATGAATTTGTCCCTCCAGCACGTCCTATTTATTTCTGTGTTGAGATTCAAATCTCTCGCTCTCGTGGATTTGGATTTTCTGAGGTGGAGCATGTCCATTAATTCCAGATTGGAGATGGCCTTGTACGTCAGGCAGAGATCGCCGATGAGTAGGCGGTACACGACTGAATAGAGCTGGAGTTTCTTCAGCCGGGCAGCATATGACATATGTTTGAGACCCTTGATCCTCTTGATGAGGTACTTTTGGGGTCTTTCTAACTGCTGCAGGTGTTGGGTAAGGTACATCCCACATGGGGCATTGTACTCAATTATGGGCCTGATAAGGGAAGAGTATAGGGGCGCAATGACCTCTCTTGATCTAGATGTGAATCCTTTCATGATAAGGTGGGTAATATAGAAGGTCTTCCTAACCACCTTGGCAATGTGAGTGTCAAATGAGAGGTTACTGTCAACTTGGGTCCCTAGGTCCCTGATTACTTCTTCCGTACTTGATGGATTACCACCTATGTGGTAATTTGTGGGTAGTTTGACTATACATTTTTGGCGTTCAGTTTAAGGCCATGGCTCTGGCACCAGTTATCCATTTCTTTGAGGCCTTTCTGAAGGCTGCTTGTGTCGGCTGGAGTATCAATTATGGCACCCAGTTTGCAGTCATCTGCGAACTTTGTCAGCCACAATCCTCCTTTGTTTGCTTGCACCTCGGAAAAATAAATGCTGAACAAGAGGGGTCCCAGGACCGAGCCCTGTGGGACACTGCTTGTGACTGGCTTAGAGTCTGACATGGCTCCAGCAATTCTGACCTTGTGGGTTCTGTCCTTGAGCCAGTTTGCAACCCATCTTATGACATATGGGTTTACATTTAAGCTGGTGAGCTTGTCTATGATGCCTGAGTGGGGTATTGTGTCAAAGGCTTTTGCAAGATCAAGGTAGGCTGTGAGAAATGCCTTACCCTCATCAATGGCCTTAGTGACTGTTTCAAAAAAGTCGACCAGGTTCAAAAGGCAGGATCTGCCCTTGACAAAGCCGAATTGGGTAGGATCCAATGTCTGTAGGTCCCCAATGTCTTTGTTTATGAGTTCCATAATGATCCTCTCCATAGCTTTGCAGACCAGGCTTGTCAAGCTTATGGGGCAGTAATTTCCAGGGTCCGTAGAAGCACCTCCTTTGTGGAGTGGGACCACTGTTGCTGTATGCCATTCTTTGGTAATATCCTGTAGTAAGGCTAAGATTAAACAGCAGCCTTATGTGCGGGTTTAGTTCCTCTTGGAGTTCATGTAGCACGCAACCCGGGACATCGTCCGGTCCCATTGATGTTGTGTTTTTAGCTTTGGAGAGGGCGGCTCTCACCTGGGCGTCTGAGATGTCAGGGAGGCTACACTCTGCTGGGATAGATATTTCTCCTTTTGGGGGGGGGGGAGAAATTTGCACTGAACCTGTCTGCCTGTATGTTGGCAATGTCTGTGGGTTCTGTGTATTTTTTGTAATTTTGGACTAACTCTGAGCATATCTGGGAGTTTCTACCCAGGTTTCTAACATAACTAAAGAAGGCCTTGTGATTGTCTTTAGTGTCTTTTGCGATTTTTCTTTCAAAGATAACCTTGGATGATTTTATGAGTGATTGTAGTTTTTTGCTAGTACTGATCAGAGGTGCCTTCCCTTTTGGGGATTTTGCTCTGTCATGTAGTAGCTTCCTCCTCCTGTTGTAAAGCTTGTTAATGGCTGGGGTCCACCAGACAGGACGCCTGCCTTTGGTGAGATGGGTCTTGGTTTTATTTGGGATTGCATGATCCATGCATTCTTGAAGGTGTCCATAGAAAGCGTTTATAAAGGATTCAGCGGTGTGGTCTGTGGTTTCCACTGGCCCAGGGGCCTTGAAGGATACCACTTCAGTCTTAAGAAGTGTGAAGTCAGCTTTTGAGAAATTCTTCACTGTGGTCTTTTGTGCTGGGGGTGGGGGTGGGATGTGGATTTCCAGTGAGATTATTTTATGGTCTGATCTCACCAATGAGGGGTATACTTCCGGTGTGGAGCATTGCGTCCCCATGTTTGTGATGATCAGGTCTAGTATATTATCTCCTCTTGTGGGAGTGGTGACTAGTTGTTCCATCGCATTTGAGTTTATGAATTCTAGGAACCTTTGGGCTAGTACAAGCCCACAATACTACAGCATATGCACATCTGTTTATTACTACTATGCAGCAACAGACTATATATATGTCAGCTCACATATCCATGATCTAACTGTACAGATGCAGATGGCTACACAACAGTGGTCTACTGATTTGTCCTGTGGCCTTACCTGCATGCTCCTCTGCCATTGTGTGGGTAGCAGCCACCTCCACTATGCTCTCTGCCAGGTGTTGTCTGTGCAGGTGGGCAGGTACCCTGAAGCTGGCAAGGAGCTCCTTAACATGTGTCAGGGGGTGGATGGCATGACCCCCCACATTGCAAGCTGATCCCCCCTGACTGCAGCAGCATGCTGATGGGCATTGCGAAGTAGGTCTGTGCAATGATGCCGGACCTGCTCATAACTGCGGTTATGTAGGCCGACATTGTTTACCCTGTGGACAAGATCATTCCACAGGGTGATCTGCTCCTGCTGCTCATAGACTGTTTGGCCAAACAACACCTGGTAGTGCTGTAAAAGGTGTGAGATTATGAGATAATTCTTCTCCACTGTATAAATGGGAAGCCTCTCCCTGGACATCTTGCTTGAAAGACATAAAGATGGAAACAAGTCTGAGGACCTCATACAGCAAGGTTATCATAGTTTTTAATACACATCTCTTTCCCCCCCACCATATCTGCAAAAACAATCTGATCACACAACTCAACAGGTATGTCTACAGAATACCTACCATTTTGACATATCGTATTGTGTAACACTTTGTGCTATGTGTTTGTAGTCATGTTCCCTGTGGGAACACTATCATTGGTGGCCTGTTACAGACAATGTCATCTGCATGCCATTGTAAGCGTCACTATGGTTCCACATATGCATGTGATCTGTTTGCTATGTGATTGCTGCACATCTGTTGTTTTGTGTTATTGGGGATATCTATGCATGCTGTTGGACATGATCTGGGAATGTGTGGACTATTACTACCCACATATGTTCTATAACAGTGACACAATAGCATGTTTACAGAACAGCTGCCAGCAGAACCACCTCTCCCACCTCATCTGACCATGTTACAAGGCCACATCACATGTGGAACCCACCCTGGGGCCTCCTCGTCTACTGGTCCTGCACTACCTTCAGGTGGAACAACCTCAGGGGATAGTGCTTATCCCGCCCTTAGCAGCACACACAGACATGATCTTCTCACCCGAGGTCAGATCCAGGGTCTGGTGTATAGGGAGCTCCACAGAGATTTGGGGGATGTGCTAAAGCACCTTGAGGTCCTCAGTACATACTCACAGGGTCCTCATGCTCCTCCTGCTCAGCCTACAGCTCAGGCACCTTCAGGGCCATGAAGCTGATGTTGTGACTGGCCATGGGTGGGTGCCTTGGCCCCATTGTTTCCATATGGGGGCTCATGGGACTTCCACATTGCAGACAACACTCCTGATCCAGTGTGTTTACCCATCACATGTGTCATATACTGCCCCTGTAGGCTGTCTCATCTGTAGTCCAAACCAACCCACCTCCACAAATATACCTGCTATCCTTCCCCAAATTCCCAATCCCATCTTCACAAAGAAGGGCAATGTGTTCCCAACATGGGGTTCAAACCTGACATAACCGTCCATTTTTCAGACACTTACTGCTATATATATATATATATATATATATATATATATATATATATATATATATATATAGATATATATATATATATATGTGTGTGTGTGTGTGTGTGTGTGTGTATGTGTATTGATATGTGTGATGTTCCCACAGACATATCATGCTTCACCAAGAATGATGCCACAATACAGAGATAAGATGATCAGCTTTAACAATTGGCTTAAACTCTGGTGTCATTCAAAGGGGATCCAATGTCTGTCTGCCTGGGATGACATGCTGGACAAGCCACACTGCTTCGCAAGGGACGGCTTGCACCTGTCACCCCTGGGATTCCGGATATTGGCAAAGGCTCTTGCCACCCCCATAGTGCCTTTTTTAGGCAAGGCTCAAATTCTAAACCTACCACCCTAGAACACAAAAAGGAAAAAACTAAGGGTAATGCTGCTCAATGCCAGAAGTCTAAATCTCAAAATGCACGCACTCGAGGCCCTTCTCAGTATGGAGAACATCGATGTCTGTGCAGTGACAGAAACCTGGTTCAAGGCTCCTGAGAGCACCCCAGCACTAACAGGTTTTACCTCTTATCATGCGTTCCGCCCCAAAATCCGGACAATACCAAGAAAGGAGGGGGTATCCATATTCATCAAAGACACCCACACCTCAAGACTGGTGGCAACGCATGCATCGGAGACCATCCAGGTGCAATTAACCATAGGCAAGACTGCTCTGCAAATTGTAGCATGTTACAGGCCACCCTCACAAACTCAGGAACCTCACATGGCCTTCCTGAAAACACTAGAGGGGATAAATGTATCACCAAACACCATCATACTAGGTGACTTCAATTACCCTAATATAGACTGGGAACACTACTCAAGCCCAAACACCCTAGCCCAAAAGTTCCTGGAATTCATAAACTCAAATGCCATGGAACAACTAGTCACCATCCCCACAAGAGGAGAAAACATACTTGATCTCATCATCACGAACATGGGAGCACAATGTTCAACACCGAAGTATACCCCTCACTGGTGAGATCAGATCACAAACTAATCTCGCTGGAGGTCCTCATCCCACCCCACCTGAAATAAAAAGACCACAGTAAAACTTCTCGAAGCCGACTTCACACTTCTAAAGACTAGTGTGGTCTCCTTTAAGGCCCCGAGCCGACGGAAAACAGTACTCAAGCCGCTGAATCACTTACAAATGCCTTCTACCAGCAC
>NC_056751.1:671160103-671255103 GCF_019279795.1 Protopterus annectens | reverse complement strand
TGCTCACCAGTGGGAGTGGGGAGCCTTGAGCAGCCTACCTGTCCTTGGGGGAAGTGACCTCAGCACATGAAGCTGTAGTAATTGGTTGTTTTGGACCATTTCTAGCTCTTTTGTAGTTCACTGTTTAAAATCCGCCTCTGGGCATTTTTTTCTGGCTATACTGCTCAGACAAGCTCCACGTGGGTTTACAGAATGGTCCTAGCAGCAGGAAACTCAGAAAAGTGACTACCTTCTGGATTTAAGTATCTTTGCTTTTTTTTTTCACTTGAAATAGCTTCTGTAGCTTACCTTGAACTAGCCTGAACTGTTTTATAACTGATTGCTGCATTATTTTAAAATCTGCACTTAAAGTTACATTTTAGTCAAATTTGATCAAAAGTTTGCTTGTTTGTTTGTTTAATTTAACTGTGGAGGATGCCCACTAAAGTGTGCTAGCCTGTGTAACTAATTTATCACTGTTTCTGCATTTTCTGTGTGTTTCTACCAAAAAAACAAAAAAAATAATCCTTGTTTTCCCGCCTTCCTCGACTAGTTTAGACCAGTTTACAGGCATTGCTGTATTCTGGGCTGTGGTGTAGTTCCTGTGTTGTCCATTACCTTACTTGGATTGAAGGAAGTTTCTTTGCTCACCAGTGGGAGTGGGGAGCCTTGAGCAGCCTACCTGTCCTTGGGGGAAGTGACCTCAGCACAAGAAGCTGTAGTAATTGGTTGTTTTGGACCATTTCTAGCTCTTTTGTAGTTCACTGTTTAAAATCCACCTCTGGGTGTTTTTTTTCTGGCTATAATGCTCAGACAAGCTCCACATGGGTTTACAGAGTGGTCCTAACAGCAGGGAACTCAGAAAAGCGACTACCTTCTGGATTTAAGTATCTTTGCTTTTTTTCACTTGAAATAGCTTCTGTAGCTTACCTTGAACTAACCTGAACTGTTTTTTAACTGATTGCTGCATTATTTTAAAATCTGCACTTAAAGTTACATTTTAGTCGAATTTGATCAAAGTTTGCTTGTTTGTTTGTTTAATTTAACTGTGGAGGCTGCCCACTAAAGTGTGCTAGCCTGTGTAACTAATTTATCACTGTTTCTGCATTTTCTGTGTGTTTCTACCAAAAAAAAACAGAAAAACAAAAAAATAATCCTTGTTTTCCTGCCTTCCTCGACTAGTTTAGACCAGTTTACAGGCATTGCTGTATTCTGGGCTGTGGTGTAGTTCCTGTGTTGTCCATTACCTTACTTGGATAGAAGGAAGTTTCTTTGCTCACCAGTGGGAGTGGGGAGCCTTGAGCAGCCTACCTGTCCTTGGGGGAAGTGACCTCAGCACAAGAAGCTGTAGTAATTGGTTGTTTTGGACCAATTCTAGCTCTTTTGTAGTTCACTGTTTAAAATCCGCGTTTGCACGGCTTTTATGCTGTCAGGCATAGCGCAGCGCTGGTTAAACAAGGTTAAACTTTTTCTGGCTCCGCCAAGTCTGCTCTTCAAATTTTCCCTTAAGGAAGCTCTACTCTTAGTATAACCAGACTACTCACTGTATTATAAGCCTAGCACTTGTTCTCAATACTTCTCTACTAAGTAAGCACTCTTGTACTAAGTAAAGCACTACATCTATTTACCACCCCTGTGAATATCCACTTCCCTTAAAGGTTTACCACTCCCTTATACTGTTCTAGCATGTCGAGTGGTAGATTACTGGCTTCATCTCCAGTTCAGCTGGTCAATCTGGGTATCTTGAGACAATGCTACAATTGTCTCATGTACACAGACAACCCTCTCCTCCTCCCAACAAATACAAATACATGTGAGAGATGCAACTATATAGCCAAACTGGAGTCTGAACTCTCTCAACTCAGGGCTGGCATGACCAGACAGGAGGAGATGGCAACCACACACACAACAATCCCAGTCCCACATAGACCTACCACAACTGCAAACCAAACACATAAAAACACAAAGACATACTCGGAGGCTCTAATAAAAACTTACCAAAACAACAGAGGCTCCCAAAGCAGACATCCAAAAATCCACCACCTCAAAACAAAACACATGCAACACATACTTCAATAAATCAGTGTGTCGACCAATCACAGCCCTTAAGGCCAAACACCTTGCCTGATACACTAGTAATAGGTGACTCCATAGTCAGACACACTGATGTCCCACTGACCAGGCTGAAGAAGGAGAAGGTGACTGTGAGCTGTCTATCGGGAGCTAGGATCCGCCACATAACACACACACTCAGGTCACTCCAAAGCAAGTACAAATATGACTCAGTCATTGTCCATGCTGGTGTGAATGACCTGAGACGTACCTCCCTGGACTACATGAAAAGAGACATAGAGGAGCTCTCCGATTATGTAGCCCAGGCTGGTATGATCCTGACCCTGAGCAGCATCTTGCCCTCACCAAGAATGATAGCACAATACAAAGACAAGATGATCAGCTTTAACAATTGGCTCAAGTACTGGTGTCATTCTAAGGGGATCCAATGTCTGTCTGCCTGGGATGATATGTTGGACAAACCACGCTGCTTCGCAAGGGATGGCTTACATCTGTCACCACTGGGCTTCCGGATATTGGCTAAGGCTCTTGGCAACCCCATAGTGCCTTTTTTAGGCAAGGCTCAAAAGACAAACCCACCTCCTTAGAAAACAAAAAAGGAAAAAAACTAAGGGTAATGCTGCTCAATGAGAGAAGTCTAAATCTCAAGATGCAGGCACTTGATGCACTCCTCAGCATGGAGAACATCGATGTCTGTGCAGTAACTGAAACCTGGTTCAAGGCTCCTGAGAGCACCCCAGTGCTACCAGGCTATACCTCGTATCATGCTTATCGGCCCCAAAACCCGGGCCGAACCACAAAGGGAGGGGGAGTGTCCATATTCATAAAGGACACCCACACCTCCAGGTTAGTAGCAACACATGAAGCATCAGAGACCATACAGGTGCAACTAACCATAGGCAAAACTGCTATACAACTGGTAGCATGTTACAGACCACCCTCCCAATCTCAAGAACCCCACTCAGCCTTCCTGAAGACATTGGAGGATATGAATGTATCACAAAATACCATCATACTGGGAGACTTCAACTACCCAAACATAGATTGGGTACATTATTCTAGCCCTAATACCCTAGCCCAAAGGTTCCTGGAATTCATAAATTCAAATGCACTGGAACAACTAGTCACCTCTCCCACTAGGTGAGATAATATACTAGACCTGATCATCACAAACATGGGGACAAAATGCTCCACACCAGAAGTATACCCCTCACTAGTGAGATCTGACCACAAACTAATCACTCTGGATATCCATATCTCACCTCCACCCCCAGCACAAAAGACCACAGTGAAAAACTTCTCAAAAGCAGACTTCACTCTTCTTAAGACTGAGATGGTATCCTTTAAGCCCACTGTGCCAGTGGATACCACATCCCACAATGCCGAATCCTTCACAAATGTTTCTATGGACATCTCCAAGAATGCATGGATCATGCAATCCCAAACAAATCCAAGTCCCTCTCCACCAAATGTAAGCGTCCTGTCTGGTGGACCTCAGCCATAAACAAATTGTATAACAAAAGAAGGAAGCTACTGCACGTCAGAGCGAAATCCCATGAAGGGAAGACATCTCTGATCAACATTAGCAGAAAACTACGTTCTCTCATAAAAACATCCAAGGCAAACTTTGAGAGAAAAATCAATAAGGACGCTAAAGATAACCACAAAGCTTTCTTCAGCTATGTTAGAAACCTGGGCAGAAACCCTCAGATATGCTCAGAGTTGGTTCACAACAACAAAAAATACACTGAACCCACAGATATTGCTAACATTCTGGCTGACAGGTTCAGTGCAAATTTCTCCCCTCCTTCACCCCCAAAAGAAGAAATACTTATCCCAGCTGAATGTAATCTCCCTGTCATCTCAGATGTCCAAGTGAGAACCGCCCTAAACAAAGCAAAAAACACAGCATCAATGGGACCTGACGGTATCCAGGGGTGCGTGTTACGTGAACTCCAAGAGGAGCTAAACCCACACATAAAAATGCTATTTAACCTTAGCCTTACTTCGGGATATGTACCTGAACACTGGCGTACAGCAACAGTGGTACCACTCCACAAGGGGGGGTGCCTCTACAGACCCTGGAAACTACCGCCCCATAAGCTTAACTAGCCTGGTCTGCAAAGCTATGGAAAGAATCATTATGGAACTCATAAACAGAGACATAGGGGACCTACAGACACTTGACCCCACCCAGTTCGGCTTTGTAAAGGGCAGATCCTGCCTTTTAAACCTGGTTGACTTTTTTGAAACAGTCACTAGAGCCATTGATAAGGGCAAAGAAGTCCATACAGCATACCTGGACTTGGCTAAGGCCTTCGACACAATACCCCACTCAGGCATCATAGATAAGCTAAACAGCTTAAAAGTAAACCCTTATGTCACTAGATGGGTTGCAAACTGGCTAAAGGACAGAACCCATAAAGTTAAAATCGCTGGAGCAATGTCAGACTCAAAGCCAGTCACAAGTGGTGTCCCACAGGGATCTGTCCTGGGACCCCTCTTGTTCGGCATTTATTTCTCAGATGTTAAAGCAAACATGGGAGGGCTGTGGCTGAGAAAGTTCGCAGATGACTGCAAACTAGGTGCCATAGTCGATACACCAGCAGACACACACATCCTACAAAAAGGCCTCACTGAAACGGACAACTGGTGCCGTAGTCACAGCCTTAAACTAAATGCCAAAAAATGTATAGTCATCCCTTTTGGAAAAAACAAAGTACCCACAAATTATCACATAGACAGCAACCCACTGAATACGGAAAAGTAATCAGAGACCTAGGGACCCAAGTAGACAGCGACCTCTCATTTGACACCCACATTGCCAAAGTGGTTAGAAAAACATTCTACCTTGCACACCTTATCATGAAGGGATTCACATCCAGATCCAAGGATGTCATTGTACCCCTATATTCCTCCCTCATCAGACCCATGATTGAGTACAATGCCCCATTTGGTATGTACCTCACCCGGCATTTGCAACAGCTGGAGAGACCACAAAAGTACCTCACCAAAAGGATCAAAGGTCTCCAACATATGTCTTATTCTGCCAGACTAAAGAAACTTCAGCTCTATTCAGTAGCATACCGCCTGCTCAGATGTGATCTCTGCCTGACGTACAAGGCCAATGTCCAGTCAGGATCTGATGGACATGCTCCACCTCAAAAAATCCAAATCCGTCAGGACCACGAGAGCTAAAGACTTAAACCTTGGCACAAGTATGAATAGGACATGCTGGAGGGATAGATTCATAACCCAGAGGCTTCCCATGCTTTGGAACAGGATCCCAGTTTGTATTAGGCAGAGCCCCTCACTGACTCTCTTCAAGAGAAATCTTGATGAGTGGATGGGAGATCGTACGTTTACCCCAGGGGTCACATCTGTGTCACTGCTAGACAGGGGCACAGTAAACTAATTCTATTATATAAGGGGACCTTCATTGTGTCACTACTAGACAGAGGCACAGTATTCTAGATTTATTCTGTACATTTTTGTACCATTTCATGGGGTGGCAAAAGCCACATCACTATGGCTAGGCTTACAAATGCCCCAGGGCAGATAGCCTAGTACTATACTATGAAACTATGAAACTATATGTGGGCTACAGCTATACAAAACATGTGTGCCCTTCTGCAGTCCATAGGTCAGTGAATGTAACAGTGTTATATGCCCCTGTAAGTCAGTCTATGGGGAGAGGTATGCACCAAATATAACTTAGGCTTTTAGAACATGTGAGGGATATTGGTAGTAAGCCACCTTAAGGTATATGACTGTACATTTCCATACATTTCACCTTGGGAACATTGGTGGCCTAGTGCTTGCTGTCATACAGCCTGTTCTGTTTGTCAGTGTGATAGTGATGTTTTCAGTGGTTTACCTTTAAAAACTTGAATCACAGTGGTTCGAGTGCTCATATGAGCAACTCGAAACCATGAAAGTAAAAATGTCGACAGTCCGTAATGTTCATAAAAAAGCAAATCGAAAAGCAGATTCGCTGTTTTTCAAACATTAATGTCGAACAAAAAAAAGTGAAGTGTAAAGCAGGGGGGGGCAAGCTCCCCTGCACCTCCCATGTGGGAAGCTGCGCCTCCAATACCCCCTACTTTATTATTCTAACTCTAAGATCACACTACAGTGGCAAAAGGAACCATTTCCCAATCCCCACTATAGTGCAATCTGCCCCAGAATGTCGAATGTGAAATGAGCAAATCTCACTGTGCATTCGCTCATTGCACATTCGAACATTTTTCCGTTCGCCGTTTGCAAACTTTGCAGACTGCTTTTCAGAAAATTGCTGTTCGCCCTTGTGCAGTACGCACATGTAAAGGTAAACCGTTTCCAGTTAAGCATTGTTATGTAACAGATATATCCTCATTGTGGCAACTTAATTCTTTTCCCCATTGGGGTTGAGTACAGACTGTAATTTGGGCCTGCTGAACTATACATCTGCATTACTTACTGTTGATTGATTGTTATGCTCTGGCCCAGTCTTTCTTTACTGTTGTATTACTTGAAGGCCTTGGCCTGGAAAGCAACATATGTTATGCTTCCGGATTACTGTATAAAATGATCTGCTTGAGAGTTGTATTACTCAATTAGTATGTTTTTCAAAGACCTAACAGCTATATGACATGGCATATACATTTCTTATGTATGCAAACCTGTGTGTGGTGTCAAATACTTTGACTTCTCTGTGGGTATATTTTTCATGCAAAAATTGTCTTTTGTATGAGTGATTCTTACACTGTCCATTTGAAAAGGTGGCAACTGTAGGAATATTGGCAATTCAATATGCTATGCACCCTCTAAATATATATCTTCCTATACATATATATATGTGTGTATGTGTATTTACATATATATATGTGTGTGTTTGTATATATATATATATATATATATATATATATATATATATATACATACACATACACACACACACACACACACATATATATATATATATATATATATATAGATGTACCTGCATATATGTGTGTGTGTGTGTGTGTGTATATATGTATCTGCATATGTGTGTGTGTGTGTGTGTGTGTGTGTGTGTGTGTGTGTGTGTGTGTGTGTATATATATGTATCTTTGGAATGTTTATTGCTTCCAAATTGTACATTCCCTATGGTAGCCAGACTGTACTGCATGATATGTTGTTGACACTATCCTGACATCATACAGGTGGGATGGATTACTGTTAACATCTTGTGGCCATGTTGTGTAGGGTCCTGGGTATGGGAATTGCAACAGTTGGTACTGTGTTGCAGGGCAGATCTGTTTGGCTGTGGGGGAAGGGGTGATATCAATACTTACAAGAGGTATTTTGCTTGGGCCCCCCTCACCCCCATTTACGGTGCCTTTAGTCAAATATGTATTTGTTATGTTCTCCTTTATATCTATAGATATATATCTGTATATACACATATGTCTATATATATATATATATATATATATATATATATATATATATATATATAGGTTCATAGGTAGGTACTAGGCTATCGGCCCAAGGGCCTATGTAAGCCTAGCCAGCAAAGTGCCATAGCTTACGCCACCCAAGAAAGTTATTTTCCTGTGCCACTGTCTAGCAGAGGACACAGAAGTGATCCCCGGGGAGTATTTCCTATTTCCCATCCACTCAAGATTTTTCTTGAAGAGTGCTAATTAAGAACTTTGCTTGACATTGATGGGTAGCTTGTTCCAGAGTATAGGAAGTCTCTGGGACAGGAATATATCCCTCCAGCATGTCCTGTTTATTGTGATGACAAGGTTTAGGTCCCTAGAGCATGTAGCTTGGAGGGACTGGGATTTCTTTAAGTGGAGCATGTCCAACAGCTGTGGGTTTGACATAGCTTTATATGTTAGACAGAGTTCACTTCAGAGTAGGCGATATGCTACGGAGTAAAGCTGGAGTTTTTTGAGGCAGTCAGTGTAGGACACTTGTTTGAGGCCAGTAATCCTCTTTGTGAGGTACTTCTGTGGCCTTTTTCCAGCTGCTGCAGATGTCTTGTGAGGTACATTCCAAAAGGGGCAATGTACTCTATAATGGGTCTAATGAGTGATGAGTAGAGGGGAACAATGACCTCTTTTTTCCTGGATGAGAGCCCTTTTATGATGAGGTGTGCCACATAGAAGGACTTATTGACTACTGTGGCAATGTGACTATCAAAGGAGAGATTACTGCCCACCTGGGTCCCAAGGTCTCTTATCACACATTTGGTGTTAAGTAGATTGCTGCCTATGTGGTAGTTCATGGGTACAGAGTTTTTACCAAAGGGGATGACACTGCGCCTTTTGGCATTGAGCTTGAGGCCATGGCTCTGACACCAGGCATCTGTCTCAGTGAGGCCCTTCTGTAGGATGTCCACATAATTTGGGGACTTGACTATGGCTCCTAGTTTGCAGTCATCTGTGAACTTCTTTAGCCAGAGGCCTTCTGTGTTAGCCTGTACTTCAGAGAAGTAGATACCAAACAGGAGAGGTCCCAGGACAGAACCCTGTGGTACTCCACTTGTCACTGCTTTGAGGTCAGATTTGCAGGCTGCAACTTTTACAGTGAGGGTTCTGTCAGTGAGCCAGTTGGCAACCCATCTTGTGACGTAGGGATTTATACCTATTTTAGTGAGTTTAGCTATAATTCCAGAATGGGGGATGGTGTCAAAAGCCTTGGCAATGTCAAGATAGGCTGTGTGAACCACCTTACCCTCATCCGTGGCTTTGGTGACTGCCTCAAAGAAGTCAATCAGGTTCAGGAGGCATGATCTGCCTTTTACAAACCAGAACTGGGTAAGATCCAGAGTTTGGAGGTTACCAATGTCTTTGTTTATGAGTTCCATGATGATACCTTCCATGGACTTGCAGACCAGGCTCGTCAGGCTAATAGGTCGATAGTTCCCGGGATCAGTGGTGGCTCCCCCTTTGTGGAGTGATATAACTGTTGCTGTGCACCATTCAGTGGGTACAAAGCCTGATGCAAGGCTATTATTGAACATGGTGCTTAAGTGGGGAGCCATTTCGTTCTGAAGTTCATGTAAAACGCAGCCTGGGATGTTGTCCGGTCCCATGGATGCTGTGTTTTTGGCTTTAGAGAGTGCAGCTTTTACCTGCATAGTTGTGATTAAGGGAACTCTGCATTCTTCCTGTATAGATATGGGCATTTTAGGGGGTTAGAGGGGGGTAAAGTTAGCACTGAACCAATCTGCCAGGATGTTGGCAATATCAGTTGGTTCTGTAATTTTCGTGCCTTTGTGCTGTAACTCAGAGCAGATCTGGGTGTTGCCATCTAGATTCTTGACATAGCTATAGAATGCTTTGTGATTGTCCTTGGATTTAGTGGCAATTTTGTTTTCGTAGCTAGCTTTGGAGGAACTTATAAGGGATCTCAGCTTCTTACTGAGGCTGACCAGGGAGCTCCTCCACTCATGGGATTTTACTCTCTTTTGCAACAATTTCTTCCTTCTGTTGTACAGTTTGTTTATGGCAGGGGATCACCAGATTGGCTTCCTTTTTTGGAGGATAGCATCTTGGTTCTGTTTGGGATAGCATGATCCATGCACTTGTGTAAGTGCTTATAGAGTGCATTTGTATAGGATTCAGCAGTTGTTACTGTATTGTACATCTGCATGGGTGTCATGAAGTTCACCACTTCTGTCTTAAGAAGCATGAAGTTGGCTTTGGAGAAATTTTTTACTTTGGTTTTCTTAATGGGGGTTGGGGGCGGGATTTGGATATCAAGGGTTATAAGCTTATGGTTGGATTGGACCAACGAGGAGTTGACTTCATTTGGTAATATTAAGGTCTAGGATATTGTTGCCCCTGGTGGGGGTGTGAATAAGTTGATCTAGGGCATTGGAGTTTATGAATTCCAGAAAGTGTTGAGCTAAGGAGTTGGTACACGAGTAGTTTTCCCAGTTAATGGTGGGGTAGTTGAAGTCGCCCATTATTACGGTGTTTGGTTGAACCCTAATATTTTCCAGTACATCAAGAAAAGAGGAGTGGGAATCCTGGGGCATGGTGGAGGATCTGTAGCAAGCTACAATTTGCATTGCAGTTTTGCCCAGAGTTAGTTGCACTTGGATAACCTCGGATGCATTATGCTGAGCAACTAGCCTGGAGGTGTGGATATCCTTAATGAATAAGGACACACCTCCACCTTTGCTGTTTCGGTCCAGGTTACATGGCCGAAAAGTGTGGTATGAGTTATAGCCTGGTAGTGCAGGGGTGCTCTCTGGAGCCTTGAACCAGGTCTCAGTCACTGCACAGATATCGGTGTTCTCCATTTTAAGGAGTGCCTCGAGTGAGTGCATTTTGAGATTTAGATTTCTAGCATTGAGTAGCATTACCCTCAGTTTTTGCTTGCCTGTTCCTGTTATGGTGGTGAATTTGTTATTTGAACCCTGCCTAAAAAAGGCACTATAGGGGCAGCAACAGCCTTAGCCAGTATCCGGAATCCCAGGGGCGACAGGTGCAGGCCATCTGTGGCAAAGCATCGTGGTCTGTCAACCATGTCATCCCAAGCAGACAGGTGCTGAATCCCCTTAGAATGACACCAGAAGCTTAGCCAATTGTTGACGTCAATCATTTTGTCCTTGTACTGCGGTATCATTCTGGGCAATGGCAGAATGCTACTCAGGGCTAGGGTCATACCTGCCTGGGCTACAAGATCAGAGAGCTCTTCCATGTCTCTTTTCATGTAGTCCATGGACAATGACAGAGTCATATTTGTACTTGTTGTGGAGTGGCTTGAGTGAGTGGGTTATGTGGCGGACCCTGGCACCCGACAGGCAGCTGACAGTAACCTTCTCCTTGTTTAGCCTGGTAAGTGGGACATCAGTGTGCCTGACTATAGAGTCACCTATGACTAGTGTGTTGGGTACGTTGTTTTGCTTTACTGACTGTGGTTGAGTGGCACACTGAGTCTGTGGGCTATGGGTTGTGTTGGGGGATGGAGGTTTCTTGCGTTTCTGCTTTGGAGGTCTCTGTTGCTTAAACAGATTATTATTGAGAGCCTCCGCGAATGTTTTTGTGTTACTGTGTGTGGATTTTGGTGGTGTAGATTTAGTGAGACTATGTGATGAGTGTGGTGTGGTGCAAATGTTTACCTTCTCCTCATGACTGTCAAGTTCAGTCTTGTTTGGAGAGAGCTTTACCTCCAGTTTGGCTAGATAAGTGCATCTCTCACAGGTTGTAGTGTTGGGCGGTAGGAGGAGGGGGTTGTCTGTGTACTTGAGGCAATTTCTACATTGCCTCAAGATGCCCAGATTCATCAGATAGACAGGAAAGAACACTGGGAGCTGACCCTTGGACATGCCTGAATAAAAAGCTATTTTCCTTTAGATAAGTGAGGAAAGTGAGTACAAGAGCTTTTCTCTAAGCAAGTGAGAAAAGTAAGTACAAAAACTGTTTTCCTCTAGGTAATGAGGAAGACTGAGTGCTATAGTAATTAGTAGCTTATTTAGTGCTTACAAGTTCTGAAAAAGTGCTGAGCATGGACAAGCACATTTAAGTGCTAAAACTAAGAATCTGTATCTGCACTAGATGAGTTTCAGGGCAGAAACAAGTTCAAATGCAGGCTTTCAAATCAGAAAGTTGAGAGAAATGGAAGATTGCCCAAACGGCCAATAACTAAAATTTCTGGGTCAGAATCCCTCCTTATGTGGTAGGCAGGTGACCTAGTGCTTACCACTCCTACTGATAAGCTAAAAGGCTTCCCTCCAACACAGAAAGGCTTGGGGGGCTCAGAAGCTTACATATAGTCCTGGATATAGCAAATCTGTATCTGGAACACTAGTTACAGGAAAGGTAGAAAACAGGCTTACAGTTTTTTTTTTTGTTACAGAAAAGTAGCAAAAACAGTAGTAAAACAATTCACATGCAGTGCAAGCTAGCACACTTGAGCAATATTAGACCAAACACAGTTTAAAAAATATAATTAAATTAAAAAGGACTAAAAGCAAGTGCAGAAAGAGTTTATTAGGTAGAATGTGGTAAAGAGATGGGACTGGGGGAGTGTCCCAGATCAAATCTGCTCATAGATATATATATATATATATATATATATATATATATATATATATATATATATATATATATATATATATATATATATAGACTACATCTAGACACATATATATATATATGTATATGTATATATATATATATATATATATATATATATATATATATATATATATACACACATATATATATATATATATATATATATATATATATATATATATATAAATATACACACACACATACATCTACATGTATAAATACATTTTCTCTACTGTTGAATGACTGTGCTGGATGATATGTTTGTGAAAACATCAAGGTTATGTATATCTGACATGGCTTCGTAGTAAATCACTTTGGCTATGATTTGCAGGGTCCTGGGTTCGAGCCTTGCAAAGGCTATTTATTTTGTTGCTGGGCAGAACAAGGGAAGTTGGATACAGAGTGATTAAGGCCCTTTTAAGCAGTTGTAAGCGGGTTTGCGTGTGTTTCCAGTTACAGTTTCTTATACTTAGCTACCAAATTGTTTAACCAGTGTAGGCATTGCTTACCCCCACGCAAACAGGCTTAAATCCGCTTACTGCTGCTTAAAAGTGCTTTGTCCCACTTTCCCTGGTGCTAATTTCTTTAAAAGAAAAGTAAAAGGGGTGATATGAAAGTGGTGAAAAAGGGGCACAAAGAGGGAAAGACAGTAGGGAAAATAGCTAGTGATGTGCAGGACGGGTGTAGGGAAGGTCCATAGCTGCCCATTTCTTCTACAGCAACAGCTGCACATATACACTGATTTGGAGGTAGATTTCAACACTCATACCCCTGAGAGAGGGGCAAGGACAACAATAATATGTTGTGAAGCCAATTAAACCAGATTACATGTGTCCAGTGGACGTGTGCAAAATGGACAGCTATGTATGGGGTGAGATTTATTTTTTGGGAATAGATTGCCCTTTTTTTAACATAAGAGTGGGATGTTGGGAAGGGATAATAGGTATATTTGGGGAGGTAGGTTGGGTAGCATAACAGACAAGACAGACAAGATAGCATACAGGGGCAGTATATGACACATGTGGGGGATAAACACCTTGGATGGGGAAGGGTGTTTGGAAGTCGGAAGCCCATGAGCCCCCTAGTGGTAACAGTGGGACTGAGGTCCTCACCCATGGGCAGTCACCACTGCACCTTCACGACCCCGAAGGTGGCTGTGCTGGGGGCTGAGTAGGAGGGGCAGGATGACCCTCTAGTCGCATCATGTGGCCCTCACGCTGGTGTAGCAGATCTCCAAACTCCCTTTGGAGCTCACTGTGCACCAGACCCCAGACCTGACATCAGGCGACAGTATCCTGTCCGTGACCACTCCCGGGGGGGGCGAGCCCCATCCCCTGAGACGGTTCCAACTGAAGGTGGTTCAGGACCAGCAGACAAGGAGGTCCTGGGGTGGGCCACAGACAGATGTGCTGGTGCCCAGTGCCATGGCCAGATGAGGTGGGAGAGGTGGGTCTGCTGGGACCGGCCTTCCCAAATGTGCTATGTTGTTTTAATTGTAAAACATATGTGGGTTAGTAATAGTCAACACATTCCAGGATTAAGTATAACAGCAGGCATAGATATTCCCATTAACCAGAAACACCAGATATGGAACAGTTGCATAGCAAACAGAACACATGCATATATGGAACCACAGTGGCCATTAAAACAGCATGCAGGTACATTGATGGCAGCATGCCACCAATGTGGGAGTATTTCAACATGGCACATGCATATAAACAAATTTCAATATTTATCAGATAGGACATATGTCCCAACAGTAGATTTATTTTGCACATACCGACTGAGTTGTGTATTTAGTTTATTGTTGCAGATATAGTGGGGAGGGGGTATCTCAATTAATAACTTGTATACCCCTGTAGTTCTCAATACTTTCCTAGTCAGTGCTGTGATCTGTACCTTACAGGTATTATTACACTACCCTATGGCCTTAGTTTGGACAGTGGTATGGATATAGACAACTATATACATGAACTGTGTTTTACCTGCAGTATACACATCTTACCTGATATACCTGAGGAGGTATTGTTTGTTAACACTACCTGACTGTTTCTACACATATTCCCAGATTCCAGGTTGATGTTATGCACATACCTCTCCATCTCTTATTGTACACACTCTGGGCATGTCTTTACAACATATTTTGACTATTGCCCTCATAAACCTTTGGTGAGTTGTACAATGACAGGTTTGTTTTCATAGACATTTTCCAAATATTTACAGGCCTGACAGTCAGTTATATGACATTAAATGCTTCCTAAATGTCAGAGATTAGCACGCTGATATGCCGGGGGACAGGGTAACAGCCAGCAGATATGGGCTAATTCTCTGGACATTCTGGACAGATCTGTACAGTCGAGGAGTATGATTCTGCATACAGCTTACTATCACTCCCAGGATTCGAACCATGGCTGTGTGCGCTAAAATAACACAGTGTACATCACAGTTGGGTGTGCTATATAGATATTTGCTGTGTATCTTTTCTCTGAATTCTTTCTATAAGTCTCCCATGGTTTTACAATCTGACCTTGTAATTACAACACTCTTATACAGGGTTTCCTAGACAGTTTTATTATGCACTGTGTGGATGACAGTGATGAGTAATACCTTATTAATCAGAGATACTGCAACCCTAACACTGCCATACAATACAAGATTGCAATCTTTTATTTCTAGGCACAGTTTTCATATCTGACAGACCTGTGGGGGGTATATTTGTTCACACTACCTGATTGTTGTCACACATATTACCAGATTCCACATTATTTTTATTATTATGCACATATGTCTCACTCTGTTACTGCACACACTCTGGTCATAGTTTCACAACATGGGTGTGGAGATGGGACATACTTTGCTTATTACTCTCATAACACTTTGGTGAGTTGCTAGAGTGACAGGTTTGTTCTTATGGATATATTTCTGACAGTTATGATGTCTGACAATCAGTTATATGTCATTATTTGCTGCCTAAACTCTTGGGTTCATCCCACTGATTTGCCATCGGGACAGGGTGACAGGCAGGGGACTTACACCGATTATCTGGACTTTCAGACAATATCTGTACAGTTGTGGGGTATGATTCTGCATACAGCTTACTACGACTCCCAGGATTCGAACCATGGCTGTGTGTGCTAAAAATACAACACTTTACATCTCAGTTAAGTGTGCTACTTGGATTATGTTGTCTATCTTTTCACTGTTTTCTAAGTCTCCCTCAGTTGTACAATATGACCTCTTGTGATTACAACAGTCATATACAGACATTCCTACACATTTTATTTATGTAGCACAGTGTGGGTAACAGTGCTTAATCCAACAGTACTATTAAGAGATTGCAACACTACATTACCATATGATACCAGAGTAAAGACAAGCAGTACAGCAGTTAGACCTTTATTGCCAGGCTGTTAACCTTTTATTTACATACAACCTATATGAGACTCTTCCTGCCATATTGTCTGGTTTATTCAGTACATGCCATACACAATACAGGTTTTATACTGGCAATTAACTTTCTGCTACTTTTATATTTATTTCTTATGGCAGTACATGCAAGATTATTACTAACCTGCCTCGCGACACAACCTCTGCAATCTATAGGCATGGGCTTCCTGGTTCACAGCCCACTCATCTGCCTCTGTCAAAGACATAAGAGGAATATTTAGCCATACCTATCCATAATATACATGAGCTGGCAATTATTAAACAGGTAGTAGACTGATACTTACACATGGCTGGGACATCACCCGTCTGCCTACCCTCTTGGATCCACTGATCCAAGAGCTCCCTCTTTTTCCGTCTCAGGTCGGCATAGTGATGCCTGACCTGCTCACCAGTTTGAGGGACACCAGTGAGACTGGTAATATCATGGGCGAGACAGTCCTAGGCTTCCACTTTATATTGGGAACCCTGGTACTGGCCCTGCAGCAGTCTCTGGTCATGGTCTTTAACAAGGAGTCTTGCCATGACTTTGGACTCCTGGATGCTCTAGCGCTGCACCCAGAAGTGCACTCCTTCACCCGCACTAGGCATAGTGCCTACAGGAGGAAGCTGCAACCAGTTATGAGATGTATTCCCACCTGTGGGGTTTAAATAGGGCCGATCTCCTGCACTTTGTCATGAATGGATGGTTTTGAAAATGCTAAGCTATGGGCAAACCTGCTTACCTAAAGTTGGCATTGCTTAAAGGGGTATACCAATGGGTAAACTGATTTAGCTGGCCTACACATTGTTTACACCTAGCAAGCAGGGGTGTACAATGCTTAGCTTTGCTTAATTTTTAATTTGCACACTATTTGCTGTTTGTCATTGATTTATCATTCATTACATGTTATATATGTGTTTGGTATTCATGATTCATGTGTATGTACACTGTGTTGGGTCCTTGTGTTTATTGGGGGATTTCAACACTTTATTACAATGACACCTCACATCTGGACTTACTGCAGTACTCCAGTTTACATATTTATGTTATGTAGTAGGTTATACAACATAAAACTGTATATAGATTCCTTTCACGTGTTAATTATGATTTTCCTATAGTGAGGATCTGTTTGGTGATACCTCAAACTTATGTACTGCTGTGATGGCTTACTGATTGACTACTATAACTATAGTGTACAGGGTCCTGGGTTCAAGACCTTCAAGGGCTGTTTATTTTGTTGCTGGGCAGAACAATGACTGTTGGATACAGAGTGATTAAGGCACTTTTTAGCAATGGTAAGCGGGTTTGCGTGGGTTTGCATGACAGTAAGCAATGCTAACTTCCGGTTAAATATGCTTACAGAGTGTTAGCTTCAATATTGTTTAACCTGTGTGAGCATTGCTTACCCATGCGCAAACAGGCTTATACCCGCTTACTACTGCATACAATTGCTTAATCCTGCTTACCCCCGCACTAATTTAGACAGAAATGTAACATGGTTCATGGGAAGGTGGTGGCTTTGGACACTCTATGGATTTATCACTCATTACACATTATACCTTCAATTTGTATCCCTGATTTATGTGTACATATACTGTATGGGGCACCTGTGTTTATCTGTGGATTTCACAACATTATTACAATGACACTTCACATCTGCATTTAATGCAGTACTCCAGTTCACAAATATATGTTATTTAGTAGGTTATACAACAAAACATATTGTTCATAAAGTGATTTGAAATGGAAAATGGAATTTTCTAGAGTGAAAATCAAAGACGAATGCTCTGAGCACTACACTATTGCAGCACTGCTTTATTTGCATGTATCTTGCTATTTATCTTCTTGTGCCATTTAGGCTACAGTATGCGTAGGTAAGCAATGGGCAATCATGCATACCTATGGTTAAATTTAATCTGTTTGATAAAAAAGTGTTTATATTATTATATTTTAAATACTGCTCTTATAAACTTGGGGTGTTGCTAGGGTAACAGGATTTGTTTTTATGTACATTTTCTGACGGATTTGAAGTCTGACGCTCATATGTTTGCCATTATTTTTGACTTCATTGATGAGATCATTCCATTGATTTGGTAGGGTAAATAAGGGACAAGCCAGAAGTATGAGCCACATATCTGGACATTCTTCGTTGATCTATGCTGTTGGGGGTATGCAACCCCCTATGAGCGGTCTTGCTCATTCTGATTGCCAAATGGCAGTGCTTGGCTGCAGGGGTGTGTATATTATGAGAGACACACCCCCTGCTGTCATCCACTCTCCGTGTCCATTTAGGAGCTGAGGCTGCGCCCCTTCGTTACTATTCATGGCACGCTGCTGTGCTGCTCCTAAATGGTCTCTTCCATGCAGGAATAAGCTATTCCTGCACAGAACCCTACTGAATCCTGGGGATTGTGTTTAACACAGCTATGGGTAGTGGTAAACACATCTTTGAAAAACATATTCTTAGCTTTATTCTTAAGACTGTAAATATCAGCCAGAAACCTGTGCACC
Organism: Protopterus annectens; assembly: GCF_019279795.1. Classification (NCBI taxonomy): domain Eukaryota; kingdom Metazoa; phylum Chordata; order Ceratodontiformes; family Protopteridae; genus Protopterus; species Protopterus annectens. The sequence continues at coordinate 671,237,049 of NC_056751.1, read as the reverse complement.
TTTTGTCACTTTACAGAGTAAGGGCATATCCTTTATAAGACTATTTCAAATTTAGTATTTTCTCATATTCTTCAGTGACTGAATTAGATTATTACAATATTTATGATATGGCAAGATCTGCAAAGGTATTATAAATAATTCCAGACATAAAAATAACTAGGAGCAAAGCAATGAAGGGTCGATACACTTCGATTACAAGTTGCATATATCCAAGGATGATCAAACTCAGTCCATAGTCCTCCAGTAAAATATATTTATTAGCGTGCACATTAAACACACGATGGTTAGCGCTTTCGCTTACAGCTTCATCAGACCAATTAAAGGCTCTCATTGAAGTGTTTAAATATAACAAAAGGCGGGAACCAACCATGAAAATCAAAAACATTTAAAGAACATTTAAAGTAATATTCCAACATTTACTAAATAAACTATTTAAAACTTTAAAACATCGAAACCATGCATACCCAGTGTATAAAAAATAGTAATCCATCACATAAAACCAGCAATATATTTAAAAAGGATATGTAACCTCCTGCAGCATGTGTACAGAGACATATAATGAACATCAGTTCATCACAAACTTTAATAGCAAAGTCAGGGTGTACCACAATTCTAGTATATATATACTTTCCCATTCAAAACAAGGCTATATGATACACAAAGAGGTGGGGACATTTGTAACCTCACGGAATCTAAGGAAAGTAATTGGATTATCAAATTCAGGTCTGATGTTCCACCTGGTTTGAATGGGAAAGTACCAATCAAACCGTACCTAAAAATGAGGAGATTGAGAACATAATGTATATCTTCATATGTTCATGTTTATTTTTATACTAGAATTGTGGTACATGTACGTACTTTTGCTTGGTCAGGACTGTTGTCAGTTCTTATGACAATATGGAACCAAGTTTGTTTTGGTTGACAGCTCCTTCACCCTGACTCTGACTTTTTACTCAATGTGTATTTCTTATTGAATAACCTTATAAGTCAGATGTCGAGGGGTATGTTTTATACGGACAAACTGCCCTAGATATAGCAATCTTCTATTTCAGCTGTTGGGATTTATATATTATAAATGACTGTTTATAGTTATGTTTTTATCCAGTTTTTAATGCAGGTAGTTGATGCTTTGCTATTAAAGTTTGTGATGAACTGATGTTCATTATATGTCTCTGTACACATGCTGCAGGAGGTTACATATCCTTTTTAAATATATTGCTGGTTTTATGTGATGGATTACTATTTTTTATACACTGGGTATGCATGGTTTCGATGTTTTAAAGTTTTAAATAGTTTATTTAGTAAATGTTGGAATATTACTTTAAATGTTCTTTAAATGTTTTTGATTTTCATGGTTGGTTCCCGCCTTTTGTTATATTTAAACACTTCAATGAGAGCCTTTAATTGGTCTGATGAAGCTGTAAGCGAAAGCGCTAACCATCGTGTGTTTAATGTGCACGCTAATAAATATATTTTACTGGAGGACTATGGACTGAGTTTGATCATCCTTGGATATATGCAACTTGTAATCGAAGTGTATCGACCCTTCATTGCTTTGCTCCTAGTTATCTTTATTTTTGGAGTTACTTTTTATTGCTTTTTGCTAGGAGCGTTTACCCTACGTGGACCTACTTCTTCAAGTATTATAAATAATGCATTATTTACAAAAAGAGAATGTCATAATTCATGGTTTACAAGAAACTTATGCAACAAGAAATGAAATGCATTCATTCCATACCTTTAAATCCCTTGTGTGGTTAAAATGTTGGTTGTTACCTGCTATTATTTCTAAAGACTCATCAGCATCTTATTATAAAGATATCAGGGGACTCCATAAAAAGTAATTCTATTTACAATGAGAATGATAAGTACACTGTGCGCAGACTTTAATAATTGTCAGTTATCTTAGATATTACACAAGGGGTGCTGTCGATGGATGCTTATATTGTCATAATTATAGTGATTTCAGTATTGATTTAACTTAGACATCTAGTAAAACACAATAAGAACCTAATTTTTTATACAAGAAGTGCTCAAAAATGCTTAAGCAATTTTATTGTCTCAGAATTTGTTTAATGGATCAATGGAAGTATAAAATAACTTTTTAACATACTGTATTATATTATGTTTCTAATACATCATTATTAATTACATGATTTTTCAGATTTTTTATAATGTGATATTCCTCTAACTTTTATGGTAAATTTTAATAATTCTAATAGAAACAGATATATTTTCCTGGTCTATTGCATATTATATATCACTTAAATATATAATAAAATATTGCAAATTCTGAAAAATACATCAACAAAAGAAATATTGTATATGCTCCATGGGAACATGTTCTGTGACACACTGAATGTAGCATTGAAGAAAAAATTAATACGGCTATAAAACAGAAAACATTATGACTAATTTTGTCTCTCTGCTTCCAAGTGGGAAACTGCTAAGCAACCCTGCACTAAAACACCTACACTAACACTACATAATAAAAATGTACTCAGAGCAAATATATCATGTATATAATATCAAATAAAAAAAAAATCAGATTGTAAGTGGTTGTGTATCGATGGATGGATCCATGAACAGATACTGTATTAATAGGGACTATGCAGCCTCACATAAACAGCTGGATATATGCAGACTCTACTTGTGATCATATAAGATTAAGAAACAGTGGGTGCAGACTGCACTAGAAGAGGTGTACTTTTTCAACAATTTTCGTGTGTGTGTGTGTGTGTGTGTGTGTGTATGTGTGAGTGTGTATGTGTGTGTGTGCACTGTGCATCCATGACGTTCTTAGATAAAGTAGTCAGTGTAAGCCCATCACATAAAAATGCTCACTAAAAATTTTGTTAAATGTCATCTAGCATTTATAAGTAATAAAACCTGACAGGTTTAGGGGTATTAGGTAATACTGAGCCCCCCTGAAGCATTCTGAGGACTGATGCCATGGCAGCATTGTGTCTCAGTGAGAAGATTTGCATCTCAGCATTCTAGGGCACTGGTTTATTTTTTAACTCTGGTCATTGTCTGTGTGGTGTCTGTATCTTCTTAATCTTACAACTGAATAATGTAAATAGTTATTTTTATTGTATGTTCTGTTTATGTAATGTAATGTTCTTTGGAGCTTTTCTCCATGGGCTTCCACTGAAAAATAGGTACTTTTGGCCTAGATGGACTTTCCCAGTAAACAAATGTCAATAACTAAAATACATAATGTTTTGCACATTTTCTGTTTGTATTCCCATTTCCTCTCATCTCCAAAAATAATTAGCAGCACTAAAGTTGTCCATGCATTGCCCTATTAGCCAGGGTCATAGCTGCAAATGTTCTGAGAAAAAAAAGCAGATCAATTAGCCAATTAAATAAAAATAAAAATAAATACCACTGGCACTGTCAGGGGGACTTATTGCCTCTGCAATGTCAGGCACTTAAACAATAATCCATGACTGCACATGGGTATATCAGGATTTACCCACAGTTGGTATGGTTTGATAATTGGGGGAAGCCTGAGTGATTAAACAAAGCCAGTTGTGGGTAAATCCTGATATATCTACACACAGGAGAGGATCATTGCTATTATACAATGACTTTATTTAAAAAAGAAAGAAATTGCTTACCTTTCTTAAATAATGTCTTTGTATAATGGAACTTCAGTCTTTTTCCTTGTTGTTTTCTGTGAGCTGATGCACTGCACATCTGTATGGGGCTTGCATTGCTATTTTTTAAATGTTTAACAAGTTGTAATTTTATGAGAGAGAGAGTGGAGAAATACAAGGAACATCAAGTATTTTTCTGTTTATTTAGTTTTGCAGAACATACCTGATTTTTGTCATATTTTACTGTCCCCAGCATATGCTTATATAAAGTCTGGCCACTCAATGGTACTTCAGTGGCCGGACTTTTTTTCTATTCATATATGCTGAATTTATGACAGACACACTGGCTGAGCTGTCCAATCAGCATGCTCATTTTTGAATATCAATGAGTGGTCATTTTGTAATGACCAATACCAGGCTTTTCTGCAGAATATCACTGTACTTAAAAAAATACTTTCTACAAAGCTTTCTTTTATTTACTTTTAGACATTAAACAGAGCATTTTATATTACTTTGATAGAGAGTTGTCATATATCATAAATGGTATGAGCACTGGATGAATCCAAATGGACTTACGAGACAGGATTAATATTTGTAAAACAATATTATTTTGGAGCATCCATATTAACTTGCACAACTGTTAATTATTCGTGTTTTCACTGCTATTTCTATCCACACTACTAATGGGAATCTCACAGTAATTTGTGCAATTGACAATATTGTGAAAGAGAAATCAATGAAGGCCGCTTTAAGAGAGCACTAACTTTTGCATTTTTCTCCACTGCTATGTAACTGTGGAGTTGGGGTATATAAGTTAGGGGGATGAGGCCTACAAATTCACAAAATAATGTGAAACATCTCTTTGCCTTCCATTTGTTTCTATGAGACAGCAAAATTTATTAATTTGCATGGCATATCTTTTTTGACTATCTATAATAAGTTAGAAGCATACACCAATACCACTGGCACTGGCACCGTAAGTGACGGTGTTCAGTATCAGCGCTGTTTTAATTAATCTATTACATATGTTTTACACCAACAAATATAGAGAAGAATATGAGTTGCCTGTCCATATAGCAACAATGTACTTACATTAACTGCTGCAGTATTCTTAACATAAGGGAAGGGATTCCCTGTCGTGGAAGCCTGACGTCCAGCCAGTCTGGCAAAGACTTCTGTTGCTTTAAAGGTACACTGAACGACACCCAAATGCCCTTTGCATAGTGTAGGGCATAAAAGTGATGTTCAGGCCTACCATAGTCAGAATGGGTCGATATCAGTTTAGTGAAAAATCAGTTCAGCAAACAGCATTTTCAGTGCACTTACATCAAACACGCCAGTCATTGAACTGTTCATACAGAGATCGCAGTACAATGAGGCTTGGGAAATTTGCTTCTTCTCCACTGTAGTGCATTCTTAAAGATGGTATATATAATTAGGCGGGGAATTTGATGAACAGCATTTCCGATGAAAAGCCATTTGCTGAAATGATAGTTCGATGTAGTGATATAGACCCAGTCAGAACTTCTTTGCTGTCAGCCTGACCATGTCTTTTCGCCATCGGTTTGTTTACCTGTGTCTGTTTTCTGCCAGTTGAACGCATTTTCATTCTGCAGTGACTACACACGCCTGTTTGCTAAATTATTTGCAGTTGCAGATAAGTGCTCTGTTGGGATTTTTGATTTTTCTCCTTTTGTTTTGTGCTCCTTGGCGTTAATATCATCCAGGAAGGGTAAATGCCAATGTGGGAGACAGATTCCTCATAAAGGCTGCCACAATAAGTGTCTTTTTTGTCTAGGAGTTTCCCATGACAATATGCCTTGTTCAGTTTGTCAGGCATTCGTCCCAAAAACCCCTTTGCAGTAGACTTAATTCCCTATCCCTTTCCTTATATCTCGAAAATCAGCATATTAAGCTTCTCGCTAAAGATACAATGGAAGGAATCTCCCGTCCTGAGGGTCAGTTGTTAGGGAAGAAGAAAGTGAAAATGTATGACTGGAATCTTCCACTGTCCAGAATCTGCCAGGAGTTTCTCTTGAGGTCATTACAAACCTGGAGGCTCATCCATCTGTGTTGTTGGATTCCTTTGCCATGACTGTGTTGGAGGCTGGTGAGGATCTGATTGGCAGCATGTCTGAAGAGACTTTGCAGGAATCCATCTCGGATGTTCAGGGGGAGCTACAGTTTATTTTTTCCGAGGAGCCTAGGGGAGTTCCTCCATTTTTAGTTGGGGGAGAACTACTGTTCTCCACTGTCGTCCTGGGTCTCAGCCTTCTCAGTTTTTTAGAGGAGACTTTCCCTTAAAAAAGAAACAAAAACTTACACGTGTTTATTCTGCTCCTAGGGATCCACAAAGTGACTGGCAGGCCTTTACTCGGGGGCTATTTACTGCTTTACTGTCCTTAAAGCCACCTCATGGGGTTTCGGTTCCTGCTCCTCCTTGGTCCTCTACTCCCCTTAAAAGGCCTAGAGAACAGGATTTTCCTGAGGATGAGTTGGATTCTGATGACAAATCCCTGGCTTAGCCTACTCCTATTACTTCTCCTTTGGCCTATGAGTCAGAGAAGGAGGAATCTATTATTCACAATGTTCAGTTTGAGGAAATTTCCTTTAGGAACACACTCTCTAGGATAATGGAATTTTTTTTAAGTGGGATTGTGCTCAGGTTAATAATATCCATAGGAGGTGCTATGAGTTGCTGCAGCTGGAATCACCTAGGCCTGTGGCTTTTCCTCCTGTTTTGAGGTTAATAATATCCATAGGAGGTGCTATGAGTTGCTGCAGCTGGAATCACCTAGGCCTGTGGCTTTTCCTCCTGTTTTGAGGTTAATAATATCCATAGGAGGTGCTATGAGTTGCTGCAGCTGGAATCACCTAGGCCTGTGGCTTTTCCTCCTGTTTTGAGGTTAATAATATCCATAGGAGGTGCTATGAGTTGCTGCAGCTGGAATCACCTAGGCCTGTGGCTTTTCCTCCTGTTTTGAGGTTAATAATATCCATAGGAGGTGCTATGAGTTGCTGCAGCTGGAATCACCTAAGCCTGTGGCTTTTCCTCCTGTTTTGGCTGCTTTGCCGGATGCTTTCTCAGTTGCTTCACATGCACCTGATTCTCTGTTCCCTGCTCCCAAGAAACCCGGCAGGTTTTATAGGGTACCTGAGGATTGTTATTTTTTATAGGTTCATAGGTAGGTACTAGGCTATCGGCCCTGGGGCCTATACAAACCCAGCCAAAAAGGTACCCTGGCTTTTGACACCCAAGAAAATTATTTTCCTGTGCCACTGTCGAGCAGAGCCACAGAGGTGATCCCCAGGGTGAATTTCCTATTTCCCATCCAATCATCAAGATTTTTCTTGAAGAGTGCTAATGAGGAGCTTTGTTTGATATAGATAGGTAGTTTGTTCCAGAGTATGGGAAGTCTCTGGGACAGGAATCTATCCCTCTGGCATGTTCTGTTTATTGTGGTGACAAGGTTTAGGTCCCTAGAGCATGTAGCTCTGAGGGATTGGGATTTCTTTAAGTGGAGCATGTCCAACAGCTCTGGGTCTGACATAGCTTTGTATGTTAGGCAGAGATCACCTCTGAGTAGGCGATATGCGACAAAGTAAAGCTGGTGTTTTTTGAGACGGTCTGTGCAGGGCATCTGTTTGAGGCTGGTAATCCTCTTTGTGAGGTATTTCTGCGGCCTTTCCAGTTGTTGTAGATGTCTTGTGAGGTACATACCAAAAGGGGCATCGTTCTCTATAATGAGTCTAATGAGTGATGAGGAGAGGTGAACAAAGACCTCTTTTTTCTGGATGAGAAACCTTTTGTGATGAGATGTGCCACGTAGAAGGATTTCCTGACTACTGTAGTGATGTGATTATCAAAGGAGAGACTACTGTCCACCTGTGTCCCAAGGTCTCTTATCACACTTTCGGTGTTAAGTATACTACCGCCTATGTTGTAGTTCATGGCTACAGAGTTTTTACCAAAGGGGATGACAATGCACTTTTTGGCATTGAGCTTGAGGCCATGGCTTTGACACCAGGCATCTGTCTCAGTGAGGCCCTTTTGTAGGATGTCCACATCATTAGGAGTTTTGATTATGGCTCCTAGTTTGCAGTCATCTGCGAACTTTGTTAGCCAAAGACCTTCTGTGTTAGCCTGTACTTCAGAGAAGTAGATACCAAACAGGAGAGGACCCAGGACTGAACCCTGTGGTACTCCACTTGTCACTGGTCTGAAGTCGGATTTGGAGTCTGCTACTTTCACAGTGTGGGTTCTGTCAGTGAGCCAGTTGGCAAACCATCTTGTGACATAGGGATTTATACCTAGTTTAGTGAGTTTATCTATAATTCCAGAGTGGGGGGTGGTGTCAAAAGCCTTGGCAAGATCTAGATAGACTGTGTGAACCACCTTACCCTCGTCTACGGCTTTGGTGACTGCTTCAAAGAAATCTATCAGGTTTAGGAGACATGATCTGCCTTTTACAAACTCGAACTGGGTGGGGTCCAGAGTTTGGAGATTACCAATGTCTTTGTTTATAAGTTTCATGATGATACGTTCCATGGCCTTGCAGACCAGGCTCGTCAGGCTAATGGGGAGGTAGTTCCCGGGGTCTGTGGTGGCTCCCCTCTTGTAGAGTGGGATAACTGTCGCTGTGTGCCATTCAGCAGGCATAAGCCTGAGGTGAGGCTATGATTGAACATGGTACTTAAGTGGGGTGCCAGTTTGTTCTGTAATTCATGTAGAATGCAGCTTGGGATGTTGTCAGGTCCCATGGATGCTGTGTTCTTGGCTTTGGAGAGTGTGGTTTCTACCTGTGTAGCCATGATTACAGGAACTTTGCATTCTTCCGGTATAGAGATGGACTCTTTAAAGGGTGAGAAGGGGGTAAAGTTAGCACTGAACCTATCTGCCAGGATGTTGGCAATATCAGTTGGGTCTGTATATTTAGTGCCATTGTGCTGTAACTCAGAGCAGATCTGAGTGTTGCCATTGAGACTCTTGACATAGCTATAGAATGCTTTGTGGTTGTCTTTAGAATCAGTGGTGATTTTGTTTTCATAACTAGCTTTGGAGGATTTTTTCAGGGATCGCAGCTTCTTACTGAGGCTGACCAGGGAGCTCCTCCACTCATGGGATTTTACTCTCTTTTGCAACAGTTTCTTCCTTCTGTTGTACAGTTTGTTTATGGCAGGCTTCCACCAGATTGGCTTCCTTTTTTTGGAGGATAGTGTCTTGGTTCTGTTTGGGATAGCACGAGATATATATATATATATATATATATATATATATATATATATATATATATATATATCCTGCTACTAAACATATAAATGTCCTGCTACTGATCCCTCTGTAGTGTTTCTAGCCTCTGATAAGAAGTCACCATTGCTTCCTTCACCAAAGTTATTGCCTTCTGACAAGGACAGCAGAGCTATGCAAAGGCTGGGTAAGAATGTTTACACTTCTGCTACCCTAGCTTTTAGGGCTGTTAAATATCAGACTCATATGTCTAGGTATGTGTTGGCTTTTCTTTCTCAAGCCTGTCAAATTATTTCTGATTTTCCAGACTCTGAGGGTAAAGCTTCTGTTCTTTCCTTGCTAGGGACTTCCTCTGAAGTCGTTTGTCATTCCATTAAATGTAGCTATGATATGGAAGAGGCCTCCTCTAGGGCTGCTGTTTTCAGTTCAGTGATGAGCAGGTATTCTTGGCTTAGGCTTCAACCTCTACCTGATGATATTAAGGCTACATTGATAGATGCTCCTCTGCATTGTAAGCTTTTGTTTGGGAAAGCTGCTGCTGGTTTAAGTCCCTGCAGGATAGGGGTAAGGCCTTACAGGAGCTTAAACATGTGTTTGTTTCTTTTATGCTTAAATTTCAGAGAAATTAGCCTGTGAAGCCAGCCTTTGTTCATAGGTAATCCCGGCCTTCTACTAAAGATAAGAAGAGTGTCAAACGGGCTCCTCCTGCTAAGGCTCCTCAGTTTTCAGGGGCTCTGAAGCCTTCCTTTCCAGACAAACCAGGTGCTGTTAGACAATCCAGTCCTTCTCAGCCACATTTCTCTTCGCCTTTCTCTTTCTCTTCCTGTTTGGCTTCAGATCATTCAGGATTCTTGGGTTCTGTCAATCATTCATCAGGGGTACTTTGTGGTGTGGAAATCCCATCCTCCTTTTATGGGTATTCCTCAGCCTCCTTGGGAACAACTTCCCTTTTTGTCATTGTTTTTTTAAACTCTCTTGATTCATAGTACTATTGAAGAAGTGCCTATGTCCCAAAGGGAGAAAGGGTTCAACTCCAGACTGTTTCTAGCACCCAAGAAAGAGGGCACTTGGAGACCTATTCTAGATCTCTCTCATCTAAACACTTTTCTAAAAGTGCCTTTCTTTTGGCTGTTATCCCTTGAGATTCTGTTTCATCTCTTGCTCCGTCAGGCTTATATGGTGTTTCTGGATCTCAAGAATGTTGATCTCCATATTCTGATCCATCCTCTTTTCAGGAAGTTTTTGTGTTTCTCTTTTGCTTCCTGACATTCTCAGTTCTCTTAGTTTCTACTACCCCAAGGGTGTTCAAATGCCTTGCTCCTGTGATTGTTTTTTGCAGGCTTCAAGGGATCCATATATTTTCTTAATTGGATGATCTGTTGATTCAGGCATCCTCTCCAGATACCCTTTTGCAAAATCTTCATTTTGCCATTTCCCTTCTTGAGAATGTGGGATTCACTATAAATTTCAAAAACTCTTCTCTGACTCCCTCTCAGAATCATATTTTTCTGAGTTGCAAGGTTCAGACGGTGCCAATGCTGGCCTCCCTGCCCATTCCAAAGGCCTTAACTCTCATTTCGTTCTTTCACACTCTTCTTCCTCTGGCTTCCATTACTGCCAGGGAGTTTCTGAAAGTTCTGGGTTTCATGGCATCCACCATTCCAGTGCTCCCTCTAGCCAAACTTCATAAGAGAATGTTTCAGTGGTTTCTGAAGTCGGTGTGGCTTCAACATGCACATCATCTGGACTTTATAGTTCTCTTTTTCTTTGCCTCAGGCAGGAACTTCACTGGTGGATTCAGCAGTTGTCTCTGAAACCAGGGATCCATTATCATCCCCCCTCTTCCCTCTCAGTAATTGTTCACAGATGCTTCAGACATGGGAATGGGGCGATGTTTGCCTCCCAAAAATTTCAAGGGGTATGATTGACTAATCAGCAGAAGGAGCACATCAATGCCAACCTTTGTGGTTTCTCAAAACATGAATTAAGTCCTTTATGAGATTAGAAATCCTCAGTCTGAGTTTACAAGGTCAGTGGACTAATCTATGACTCATATACTCACCACTAAAATAAATAACTATTTGTCAACTAGGTAAGCCCACTGAACAGACAGTCCCTTTTCGTGGGTGACCCAGGAGCAATGTCTGGTTAGGTGACTTACTCATGATGGACAGCAGTGAGAAGCTGTGGAAATCAAGGATAGGGCTGTTGTTTAGAGGTCTAGGCCTTGCAGCATATGTTTTTAAACCACTGCACCAAACTCAAATGGGTTATTACAGTGACACATAATGCAATGTAACCCAATAATGACTATTACATTTTGGGGGGGGGTATTTCTGAATTACTGGTTAGTGTCTGATAAAAATGGCATCCTTTTAAAATGGTATTTGTATTAACACGACACTAGTTCTGTAAGGAAATGCTCTTGCTATTCATTGGGGTAACTGTGGTTAACCCTGTAAATTAAGGACCCCTTTATATTGTTAACCCATTTTGTAATCCTTCTTAATAACTCAGCTGCAGGTGAAATAAATGAATGTGGTAACACATATAGCCAGTCTTTACTTGTTTCACATCATCTACAACATAACTATGTATTAATTACAAATCACACTGTCATTGGAATACTGCAAGTGTAACGTTATTTTTCTCATAACAAGTACTCTGTCTGAAAGAAAAGGTTTTAGTCATTATTGTATAACTATGTCCACTTAATATTAAAATACGGAAAAGACAGCTGGACATTATCAGTCAACATAACTATAAGAAATAAGTTTGGTAGCTTTGATGAAACACCAGAGCTACTAAAAATAGAAAAAAAATAACCATATTCGTACCACTAGTAACCAGTCAAACTAAACGAAAAAAAGTATTTAAAAAGATATCCCTACAAAAGTAGCCTCAATCAAAATGCACTAATAATCTCTAAAAAATATTTGAAGATGTGTCCATCCTGTATGATAAACAACTTCAGAAAATAAAAGAAAAAAGTAGATGCAACTGCACTCATTTTGTGCACTTTGCAAATACCATGATGTATATAGTGATACATGCTCAATTAACTGAGAAACAGTGCAATGCAGTCTGTGTAAAAAACAACTTAGCACTGATTTCTTATAATTTTAGTAAACCTTGTTTTAATTATCTACACGATTGCAGTTGAATGGGGTCATTGAGGAGCTCTGCTTCACATGGAATGGGAGTTCATTCCAGAGGAGCAGCAATCACAGATATATCTGTCTCTCCATCATGTTCTGTTAATGTCCCAGGCTAGGTTGAGATCCCTGGAATGAGTTATTCTTGTCCCATTTGTTTTTCAAATATGCAGCAGTTTCATTAAGTCAGGTTCCGAGACTGCTCTATAAGCCAGGTACAGGTTGCCTGTCAGCAGCCTGTATGATACAGAGTACAGTGACAGGGCTTTCAGTCTATGTATGTCATGTTTTGGAGGCCTTGGATTCCCTTGATAAGAAATCTCTGTGGTCTCTCCAATCACTGCAGGTGTCTGGTGATACAAAGCCCTTATTTATGAGATGCGCAATGTAGAATGCTTATCTTACCACTTACGGACAGATGGTGATCGAAGTTTAGGTTGCTGTCAACCTGTGTTCTTATGTCTTGCACCACTGAGTTTGAGCTTAGAGGGGTGCTATCTATGTCATAATTTCCAGGGGATGCTGCTTTGCCAAAGGGGATAATGAGGCATTTTTTTTGTATTTAGTTTTAGTCTGTGAATTTGGCACCAGTCATTTGTCTGCGTCAGCCCTTTTTGAAGTATGCTATCATCATTTGGAGACTGTGTGATTGCACCCAATTAACAATCATCTGCAAACCTGGTAAGCTACAGGCCATCCACCTTAGCCTGGAATTTGGAGAAATAAAACAGTTTAAGAAACTTCTCTGTGTGAAAGATTTTCAGTCCATATATCTCTAGTTAATCACTGTATATTAATCAGATCAGACAATAGTAGTAGAAGTAACAAACATAAACCTGTACTACTATCTTCTACTATTATTGTCTGATCTGATTAATATACAGTGATTAACTAGAGATATATGGACTGAAAATCTTCCACACAGAGAAGTTTCTTACACTGTTTTGTTTTTGGACTCACTATACTTGTTTAGTGGGCTGTTTGAGATTTCGGGGATACCACTGAGATTACTTGTTGAATTCGGAGAAATAGATTCCAAACAGTACAGGGCCAAGCACAGATCCCTGTGGTACCCCACTAGCAACTGGTCTGTTGGTGGAGGTGGACTCTGCAACTTTGACTGTGTGCATTCTGTCAGCTAGCCAGTTTAGTACTGATCTAGTAATGTATGAGTTAATCCCCAACGGGGAGAGTTTCTCTATGATGCCTAAATGGGGGATTGTGTCAAAAGCCTTAGCCAAATCTAGATAAGTGGTAAGTACTGTTTTGCCCTCATCCAAGGCTTTGCTGAGATTCTCAAAGATGTCCACCAGGTTTAATAAGCAAGATCTGCCCTTGATGAAGCCAAACTGAGTCAGATCGACTTTGAAGATCACGTATGACTTCATGGATGTGGTCCATGATGATTCTTTCCATGGTCTTGCAGATGAGGCTAGTCAGACTTATGGGTCGATAGTTCCCAGGGTCAGTTGATGGACTCCCTTTGTGTAAGGGGATTACTGTTGCTGTTCTCCACTCTGCCCTGACAAAGCCTGTTCTTGGGCTGTGGTTAAAGAGTGTTCAGGGTGGATCTGCTAGGTGTTGTTTTTGATTGTTTAGTAAGCAGCCTGAGATGTTATTGGGTAGGCTTTGTTTTTAGCCCTGGAGAGTGCTTGTATGACCTGTTCTTTGGAGATACTCAGTATAGGACTGGTGTTGGGAGTGCTTTGAGGTATGACAGGATGAGATAGTGGGTGAATTTATTGCTAAATCTGTCAGTAAGCAGGTTAGCAATTTCCTCAGGCTCTGAGTAGGGGATGCCATCCACTATAAATCTGGCACAAAGCTGGACATTTCTGTTTAGGTTTTGGACATAGTTAAAGAATGCCTTGTGATTGTATTTAGCTATTGATGCTAATTTAGACTAGTAGTTAGCCTTGGAGTACCTAACAAGATATCTGATTTGCTTGTTCAAACTGTGGAGGGTATTTTTCCTTTGTTGAATTTGTTCCCTCCTGTTCTTAGATATCAGTTTCTTTCTTTTGTTGTATAACTTATTTATGATTACAGTCCACCAGGGAGGCTTGTTTTTTTTGTGGAGACTTGGTTTTATTCCTGGTTGGTACAGTCAATTCAACACATTTGTTTATGTGGCTATATAGGGCAATTGTGTATTCCTCTGCATAGGGGACATTGTTGTCTATGTTGGCAGGGGACTTTTAAGCTTTAGTTTTTTTTTTACTCCTGGGGGGGGGTGTCAGGTTTGATGTTTACTTCAAACAATGCAGATTTATGGTCAGACCTTACCAGGGAGGGCAACACTTAAGGGGTAGTGCAGTGACCTCACATGTTGGTGAGCACTAGGTCCAGTACATTTGATCCCCTTGTAGGGGTACAGACCAACTGTTCCAAGGCATTTGAATTAACAAAGTCCAGGAACCTTGTAGCAATCATGCTTGTGCTCATGTAGGTCATCAATTGACGGAAGGAACAAAATCACTAAATGAACAATGCACCAGTAAGTACAATAATAAATTTACAGTGCAAGCATCTTTACATATGTGAGCATATACATTCTCGGTATATGTGCCAGGGGAAATAGAAAAGAACTAAACTTCCATGAAACAGTGGAATTGTTTTAAAGAAAAAAAGGTAAGTCATTTCCTTTCTAAAACATTGCTATCATATAAACACAAAACATAATGACATTGGGTGGGTAATGTAGTGTGTGCCCACACAGGAGAGGCAGATTTTGATAATTTGAACTTCTGCATTATAAGCAAACCATACCGCACAACTCTGGGTAAACTATAAATTACCTAGGCCATGATATATTGTATAATTATATTTATCTTGCTAACAACTCTGTCAAATAAATGTGTGTTCGTACGGGACATCTTTGTCTGTCAGGGTACGATAGCTGTGGTATTAACAGTAATAAGCAGTGTTTGGCACAGATGTACTGCAACAACAAATTTCCTCATCAGTTAAGGCACATCCTATTACTGATCAGGCAACCAGTATATGACTGGTACCTTCAACACTGGGTACCTTCATAGCTTGGTAGCAGGACAGAGATGGTATTCCCTAAAAGCCCACCACTTGCTCACATAAAGCTGGGCCTGAAAATAAACTGTTGCTATTGGTTTAAGATTTGGATTCCATTTGCTATTCATCACTCAATCTATTGAGTGTTTTCAACCACTGATACCCTGTCACACACACCTATGCATTATCTGGAAATGACTCTGTCCACATCCAGTCTTTCTCCTTCATTCAGTAATCATTATTTTGATATGAACCAAATAGACTGCACCTTCTCCTTGCAGTTGTAGACTTTAAAACAAATATTTACTATAGTCAAGTAGAAGGTGCGAATGCTCTTATGCAACTGATATTCAGACTGATCTTGGTCCTGGCATGTCTCCTTTCTCCCACCAGTAGGTCTTCTGACATAAATATGGATTCAGACTAGTTTGTACTATCCAGGAGGATAAGCTGAGTTATTTCAGAGATGAAGACATGTATCAGCTGCAATAATATTCTTCACCATGACTCACATGAGAGGAGCCAGATTTTTTTTGCTTTCAGAAGCCAAAAAAGAAACAAAAAAGCAAAAAAAAAAAGACACCACAATCCACTAACACACTTTCTGTGTAGCCTAAATGTCTTAAAGAAGAAATAGCTTTATCAGACATTTCTATTATTTAAGAGGGGTTTTCAGCTGTGTCTCAGTGACTCCTTTAATATAGCGACTTTAGAAAAACTACATTCAAACCAGAAAACTTTCCCTATAACCCACCACTGTAAATGAATAATACTTACCTGGGCATATCAAGTTAATAAAACAAAATGTATAGCCCACATCCAAGGTGTAAATCTTGGTGATCTGTGGTCTTCTTGGTAGTATCTGGATGAAAGCAAATGGATTGCACACAATTCACTATAATGCAGTAAACTCATAGTGAATAGGAGCAAATGAGTTCTAGACCTTCCTGGAGCCTTACTAACCTGAATTCTTGTGGCGCACAAAGCAGTAACACCATATCGTGACTTAGCATGGCTTCTGCTGTACATGCACTGCATTTCACTTCCTGTATTTGTACCCTCTACAGCCAATAAAGGGGGTTCTTGGAAAAGCATTCAACTAGAATGGTAACTAAAAATCAACCATATAATACTGATGTAATGTACACATTGAACTGCATGGTGAATCAGATCATTTTAAGTACAAAATGCAGCCACCCACTTCACATGTAGGTACAACTCTCAGTATTGCTACATGTTCTTTGGGTACACCAGATTGTCATTCAAACCATGAAAACTCATGAAATGCATTGCAATAACAGCTAATACAGGACAAGAAACGTATGCCAGAAAAATGTGGCTTTGATGTTTTTATCTTTTCGTAATGACCCAGCTAATTAAATGGTCAGGCATGCAACTTATTTACTGCTATCTGAAGAACACTGCTTAACCCTTTCATCTGATTGCATTGTTCTGTATAGCATTAGTAGTAGGTACTTTGCTGTTTTACACCAAAAGCAGTGAATATACGTTATATTGCCCCCCACAAAGTATGTAAGGAGCTTAAATGTGTAAAAGAGTAAGGCACTCTATTAGTATTCTGCTGTTTGTACTATGAAAATAGAAGTGAGTTCATTGTTTCCTGACTAGAAAATGCTGGCAAAAAAATGAAGTAAGCATTTGTGAAGTGGTTTTGTACTGTGAACTGAAAGAAGGATTCAGACTATTCAGCAATAAAAAATGTTAAGTGTGGTTGGGATGGGACTTATTTAATGCTGATACAGACTCCTGGTTTTACTTCCCTGCTCCAGCTACAAATCAGTTTATTTATACTGAAGTCCCTGTAGTGGATTGTAACTACTCAGTAGCAGATCCTGTGAAAAGAAATATCTTCAACCTTGAAAGTTTTTTTTTCTCTATAATTTCAAGCAGGAGAGCACTTAATTTGCAGGTACAAATTATATTTTTGGATGGTTGGGATGAGAAGGAAGGAAGAGCAGTTTATATTGGGGAAAAACTTCTGGGGGAGTAGTTCATTTTATGTTTGTGTTGTATTGAAACAGGTTTATTGTTTGTTTACATTCAGGAGCAGGACAGAGATGAGCATTTCACAGAATGGGATCACAGGGTTTGGACTGTTGGCTTAATAAAAAGTGATAATACAACACTACTCTGTCATAGATGGTTGTTGTTGTGTCTTTTGGCTTTTCCCAGTTAGGGGTCGCCACAGCGGAACTCCGGTCCGCTAATGATTGGCAGTAGATTTTTACATGCAGAGTTGCCGGCCCTGATGCACAACTTTCAACAAAGGTACGCCCATTCACGCATGTCTCCATACATAAGACACTCTAGCTGAGAATTGAATAGGACAACGTCTTACTGTGAGGCGACAACGCTACCGCAGCACCACCTCTGCAGTGCTCTGTCATAGCTGGTAACATTCATGATATGTTGTCACATCACCTGTGTTGACTCCAGTATCTTGTGTCATTTCTTACACACTTCTTTAGCCCTATGCTTTTCCATATGATTTGCACCTCTTTCACCAATTTATAATCTTAAACTACATTTAGACCAGATTAGAATATGACTGTTGAATTTACTGCTTCTATACCATCATAATCCTGTTTATGTCTCTCCTATTGGCAATATTGTCTTTTTTCAGAGTTACTAATGTCTCTTAGTCTATACTTGACACATCCAAATGGTATTAACATTACCTTATACACACATCTCTCAACTGTCCAGATTTGTATACAATGTCCACATAACTGTCTCATATTTCTGCTCTGTTCCTCATACAATTTGTGTGTTATTGGCAAATCACTGAAAAGTGAAGTCTCTAAATAACATACATTTGATTTTTCCAACTTCTTATCCTTCAGAAAATGCAAGCTAGCACAAATCCTGTTATTCTAGAAACTTTCTAAATTTATAAGAGCAATGTTTAAAGTGTGTCCCTATTTTTAGACCTTTGTGCCCTATTATTTTAAGCTTTATATAATTTTTTGCTCCGAGATGTTGAGAGGTATGTTTATGCATGCATGCATGCATGTTTATGCAGCAAAGAAAATAACTTTTACATAAGTTATTCTCCACCCTTTCTTCATGTTAGTGTGGGATTAAGTTGCCACAGCAATCTGCAAAGTGCACTGTTATTGACAAGAGGACATATTGCTCATGAATTACACAAGTACGTATTATGGTAATTACATCAATTACTCATTTACAGAGTGATCTGATCTTTGCCTGCAGTAGCAAAATTGTATGTAGACAGATATAAGTAGATGCTTTCATTTCCGGACTGTGAATATGATTTTCATTTAATTTTAATATTTGTAGCTAAAAGAAGAGCTGATACAAAGTGGTAGATCTTTCTGGTCTCTAGATAGGGGGGATCTTTCAGAATCTATAGAAAATTTGCAAGGAAAGGCTAGTTTACAGTCCCACTATTTTATTTCTTATTTCATCATATACTCATCACATGAACTGCATTGCAAGATCAGTGTCTAATGCCTCTAGATGTCTTCAGATGAAAGTGGTTACATGTTTTAGAATGCAATTTATAGAGTATTCAACATGCATAAACACAAGAAAATCATCTCATGTGACATATGCTCCATCTTCAATAAATTTTCAAATATATATTTACAAAATATAGTACATTTCATTATAAAATCTCCTTCACTCTTATTTATTTTACTTTAAAAATGATGGTTAACTACTAATTAAAAGTTCTGCTTTTAAACAGTGTTTGCATGTGATCTGTACCAGAAAAATTTTAGAAAATAATAAAACTGTGCTAATGAGCTTTCCCACATACAACTTGCTGAAATGTGACACATTTTTAAGCCAGTCAGCAGCTTATTTCTTTTTATATGAAGGTTGAGGTGTCTGTAATATGTAGTATGAGTTTTGAGAAGTAGTTATTTATTTATTTAATTAGTTCTATAGTTATGTACTTGTAACAAATAAACAATGATGTGGAGTAAACGTTGATTTAAATGATTTAAATCATTGATTGTGGCCATCACATTGAGAGACACAGTCAAAAATGATCTCTGCATGATATGATTTTGCCTTACCATCAAGATGTAATGAGCCCAGATTGAATCTAGCAAGTGCAGACATTCATGAAGGCTATCAGGAAATGGTGTTGCCTTATGAAGTATAGCTAAATGGAATTTCAAACTTACTGTTTCTTTTGAAAGTCATTTCTTTAGAGGCATGATCATTGTGGGAACATTGCAAAAAGCTCAGTGATAGAAAACCAATGTCAGAAACCTTGCACAATTATGTATACAATGTAGTAAAACTGGAATACGTTAAGATCATAGTTAGCAAGCTAAAAGGGCAGGTGAAATGAAATTAATCCTTGTAAAGTGCCAGGGTATTTTCTACCTTATTCATGGTGTTAGGATATTTAAATATGGGTGCCTGCATTTTGTACTTAAAATGATCTGATTCACCATTCAGTTCAATGTGTTCATGACATCAGTCTTATATGGAGAGACGTCCTACCACCCCTTTACATATTTATTGGTATGTGTACCTGTTGTATTTTGTGATCTCACAGCTGTCAGATTTCAATAGAAATTATTTGAGCTTTGCAGTCTGTGGTTCTGTTTTGTTTAAAAATCTCTTTAATGAACTGCCATACACTGACAATCAAGGAATCTGTGACCTTTAATCTTTTAGAGTCACTTTAATTGTTTATTTTTATTCATTTGTTTATTTATTTATTTATGTGTAATACCAAACCCTTCAAGCACTTACTCCTTCATTCATCCATCCATCAATCCAGTCATCTATCCATTTTCTGATAATCCACTTTATCCTTTACAAGGTTATGAGGATGCTGGAGCATTTCCTAGCAGCTAATAGGTGAAATATATTGACACGGTTTCATTAAATTCCATTTTTTAATAATAACCCACTAAACATTTTTGTTACTGAAAAATAGGGAAAAAAATATATGCAAGCAGAAAAAGAATGACAGATGTCCCAGGAAGAGAAATTGTGATGCAAGCTACAAAAAGGTGTGGTGCTACCTTGCTGAGTTAACTGTACAGTTATAAACTAAAAAACAGTACAGCTATACTTTATTCAAGGAAAGTATCTAATGTCATAATGTAGTTGTAATGTGAATGCAATTAGCATTTTATCAGTCAATAAAAAGCTGCATGAGCTGCTAATACATTCAGTTGATTTGATTTTGATAATTAATTCAAAGTTGGTACCAGCTTCCTCCATATTACAGATCATTTGCCTTCTGGTGCATGTCTTGGACTGAGATATCCTTGTCACATAGATACAGAGACCTAGAAGAGATTTTGTTATTCAGAAAAAATGGAATTGAAGTGGGTGCTACATAAAATTTTTCTTAATCAGAATGACAGCATTTTCACTCAGAGTTCATAATATAGTTGGCTTTAGTAGACTCTTCTCTTATGAATTCATATTCAAAATTCAAAAACATATTCACATTTATTAAAGATTATTGCATAGTGCAATGATAAATAACCAAACAAAATCTTAAAAAATATAAACTAAAATAAAAATGTAATCATTCAGTGATATCCTGAAGCTGAAGAGTGATCGACTACTTAGCCCATTGAGATACAATATTTATGAAACAAGGTGTCTGCAAAAAAGAATGATCACCACATGCATCAAAATGCAACCTAGAAATCATCAATAATCCCAGAAATGAAAATCACAAGGGCCTAAAAGATATCACTGTGACCTGAAGCTCTTTTGAGCTCTTTCAGATAAAGGGGACCAAAACTGCTTTTTGTCAAATTAAATGTTTAATTTACTCGTGTTTAATTGGCTAAGTGAACTGATCATCTTGGACCCTTTTCAGCTACAAACCAGGATACAAGGTAAAGTTCAAATGTAATATACATGGACACTTTAGAAGAGCCAATCAACCAGCCTATTTTTTTTTGGAGAGGCGATATGGTTGAAAAATGGAATAGCCAGAAAAAGAAAACATGCAGACGCAGGAAGAACATGCAAACTCCACAGAAACCATAGTCAGTAATGGGAGATGACCCTCAGACTCTAGATCTATTAAGCATAGATTTTAACAATTGATCCAGTATGCTATGCAATGTGGCTACCTCATTTGACAGGGCTAGATATACCAATATTACAGCAGGTCAAGATCCAGCACTAGGTGTGCTAGGCAGCTGACTACAGGGCCCAGCCTGGAGGTGAAATGCTATGCAGCTCTGCTGCCAAAGAAAAGAAGATTCACAGTGTCATGCAGCATGGATATTCAACCAATCACAAAGAAGTTTGGCCCCACCTGCATCTACCAGCCCCATCTAAGCCTGAACAAGCAGGCTGAAGTATAGGAGATTTGTGTCAGCATACATTTTGCTATTTTGCTTCAGTACATAAATCAGAACTTGAGAGATTTGTTTTTAGAGCATGAGCTCGGTGCACTTCTTTGCTTTTAGTATATGCAAACACAGGACCTGCATGAGAAGATTCATGTTTTGCAGAAGAGAGAGAGAGTTTGTGCATGTGTATATGTGCATGTGCGTGTGTGCGTGCGTGCGTGCATGTGTGTGTGTGTGTGTGTGTGTGTGTGTGTGTTTCTGCCTCCAGTCCCTCAATAATCATTATATATTAACTGGATTACAGTTGCAGTTCCAGGATGATTGCCTCCAGTTCCAGAATGATGTCCTCTTTTAATTTCTCCAAATCTCGGTCCCATTTCTAAGTCAAATTATGATAAAAGTTCATGAAATTAGTATTGTTTTAATCTTTGATGTCAGCCAGAAGTGCTGTATGCAGCACCCGCAATGACTCCTTCTGCAATTCGTATGTAGTTACATGTACTGGTAACATCTAAACACACGTGTAGATTTCATTGATATCTTCTCTTTTTAATTTATCCAAGTCTTTTGGGTTTCTAATACCATGATGGGAGTGGACCCCATTCCTAAGTCAAAGTATGTCCAGTATGGATGTAAGGATGATTGCAAAAAATTCAGGAAAGTCAATATGGATTACAGTCAGTAATATCAATCACAGTTATTACTCAAAAAATATATGTCACTATGTCCCAGGTGCATTGTTTGGTTAAGTGGCTCACTCAAAGTCACACAGTATGCAAATGGACTTAGAAAGAATCAAACGTTATACCATTGACTACAGGAAACTCATTAAGAGCATAGCGCCTACACTGTACTAGCTGCCAGACCCTCCTTAATGTTTTCATTTTTTGATAAAATCTCTGAGGGCAACAATGAGTCAATAACGCTAGTCATTAGAGGTTCAGTGTTATTGTTCAGAAAATGCATTTCAAGTTAATTAGAGTTACCAATCACTTAAGACTCAGAGCTATTAACTATTAACTGCTTCCTGTAGTCAAACGTATAGGGTTTGAATCCTTCCACCTCCATCTACTTACTGTGTACCTTTGAACAAGTCAGACAGTACTCCTGGGTTACCCCTGAAAATGGATATTTTCTACATAAGTTTTTTTACCTAGTTAGCAAATAGATAAAAGAATCTAAACCAACTATATTAGAAGTAGTGAATCTAGTAGCAGATAAAACAACTGGAATTGAGATATTTAGAAAATGACAGAAGCAAACTACATAGAAAAAAATGGGAATTGTGGGTGCAATATGTATAGAGGAGGAATGAGATTTGAAAGAAGGCAGGACTTAAATGAGCTATGTAATGTTTGACTGAAAATGACTGGGTAGATTATAAGTGGTGTATAATGTTTGCAACTGGGAGTGTGTCAGTATGGTTTGTGATGTAAAATGCTTTCAGCTAGGATTGCACCTGTGTGGTTTGTTTTCATTTATATAAATGTATGATTGCTTATGACATAAGTAATGATTTAATAAAGATGTTTCTTGGTTAAAAAGAAGAGGAAGGAATAGAATAATGTATGTAATGTTGCTGAGGTTACATGATATATAGCAATATATGTGCAGTATAATGTTTGTTAATGTTAATTCAATACAATTTGATTACTTTTGTATAAATGTAAATTTGCCTGTGTCACCAGTGATAATTTAATAAAGATGTTTAAAGAAAATGGTATTTAAAATGTGGGTCTTAAATCCTTCATTATTTTTTAGCTTTGTCTAGAATTCTTGAACAAAGCAGTTCAGGGATATTTTTGTGCATTCCTTATAAAATCTGTAATTTTCTACCACATTGAGGTGGACAGCATCATTAAATAATGACAGGTATAACTTTCAGACTATATCCTTAGAAAATGCTTGCTAATGCAAAGCTCTTGATTCTGGTAGCATTCAAAATTATATAAAAGTACAAAAAAGGGAAATTGGCTAGGCTTAAAATTCCTCACAAGGCCACGGCAGGTACCCTAGTGCTTACCTATGAACCTGCCAGAAAAAACATATGAAAACTGTTCCTGATATTTGGGTCTTTGTCTCTGGTTTGAGCTAAGACGTTGAGAGGGCAGAGGGGGTTTGTAATTGGTTCCACTGTATGTTTGTGACAGCAGCAAGCTGAGATGCAGTTCTAGCCTATTACTTTTCAATGTATTTATTCATTCATTTGGTCTCTGTCTGAGGTGTACGGTAATGCAAGTGGCTGTATATATATATATATATATATATATATATATATATATATATATACACACACAATGGTAAAGAAGCTAGAATCATGTTCTAAGGGACAAAAGAAGTTACAGGACAACTGGACAAAGTATTAAGTCTAGTTATTACTTGTTGACTGCATCTAGAGAGGTAGAAGGCAAAGAAATTCAGAACAATACCTGATGTCACAAAATATGTCAGCAGATGTCATGGTCTATGATATCAAATGCTGAGGAGAGGACAAGGAAGACCAAGGCAGAATAATTACACCTAATTCCTCACCATTAAAAGATCATTCAGTAGTGGGGTAAGGACTGAGTATTATAATAAACAACTGAGTACAGTAATAAAAAATAAATGACCAAAGATGGGTTCATTTATTTTGTACACCATCCCTGGCTAACATCTTCATTGGAGTACTATATCTAGGGAATTCAGGATGGAAGGGGTCATAAGCCCAGTTATACCTCTTAACATTTTAGATTTTTGCCTTATATTTTTTGGATTATCCCATGTAACATTTGTGGTTTTCTGACAAATCACTGAGGATTGAAGTCATACCTTTCAACCTCTTAGTGCAAGAAACCTAGACAAAGTATTAAATAATGAAGGGACAAAGGCCCAAAAATAAGGAACATTTATAAATATTGCTCTTACAAACTTAGTAAGTTGATAGAATAACAGTTTTTGCATTGGCATGAATTTTATGAAAGGTGTGAAGTCTGAAACTCAAAATTATTTCATTATTTTCTGACTTCACTCCTCAATGATTTGTCAGTGATTAGCCAGAAAACCACAATTTTATGAGAAAAGACCAAAAATATGAAGCAAAAATCTGAACATTCTGTGAAAATCTGTACAGCTAAAAGGTATGATTGAAGTCACTGAATTTTAAGAAACATTTGAGTTTATTGCTTTATATCCTTCAGAAAAATCATGTTAACACAAATCTGGTTATTCTAGCAATTTTTTAAGTTTATAACAGCAATATTTAAAATGTTTCCCTATTTTTTCATCTTTTGTACCCCCATAATTTTAAACTTTATCCAAATTTCTCAGACAGGTTGTGATGTATGTGCCCAATATTTCTGTAGATTTGAATCAAACTGCAAATAGTCTCTCAACAATCATACCAGTAAATGAAATATTAGAGATTAATCTCTCAAAAAACAATAAATGAAATGCTCAAGGTGGGGCTGTAAAGATCAAAGTCATCCGAGCTAAGACAGTGCTTCTTCAAGGTGAAGGTTACCAAAGCCTTCTTTAGCATAGCTGGAAAAACATCACCACTTAAAGAAGTGATGACTGAAAAAATAAATGGCCCAGCAAATCAACATGGAGGAAGAAACTGGCCTCAGTATGCCAGCATAGCTGCAAAGGACTCAGCAGTCAATTCACGCCCCTCAGAAGAATGCACTTTACCTCTGGAGATGCAGGCTAAATTAACCAGCCTGTTAACTATTGAGAAAGGTGCAGATAGTTGCTTAGAGATCAGTATGGACAGAAACACTGCATTTTTATGGGATATCATTGCATGGTAAACAACATATTCTTATCAAGTAAAAGCTTGGCATTAAAGAAACCAGTACATCTCCATTTACACTTGAGCCTCCACTCTTGTCTGCTAAGTGCATAGAGCTCTGCATCAAACCAAGAATCACATGGTGGAAGAGGAACTGAGCCAATATGGAATACAGAAAGTAAGTCCACTATATATCAAATGACCCTATTACAGGCACTTAGCAGCCCATGTGGGCCAACTGCATGAGGCAACAAAAGGAACCAGTGGAAGACAGGAGCAACCCTATTATCACTTACAGCATGCAAATTCCTACACTCATGTAGTTCATTTCAGGGGCTATAACTAGAGTAATACAACTGCAAAATGAACAAGGTGATGCTCCAGCCATGTGATGGGTTCAACCATCAAATCAGAAATGAATTCAGCAACAACAGTCTCCCCAAAATAATAGCTAGCAGAAGTAACTACCTGATCCAAGACAAAACCTAATATAATGGATGTTTGTACAAGTCATAGACTCCTCACTGACCCATATGCTGAAATTTCAAACACTAACCAGCCAGGAAACCCAAAAACAGTTTATTTATTATTTATTTATTTGCAGTTTGTTTACCAGGGTAGTCCACTGGACCTCAAGGAGTCCATTTTCAATGGAGTCCTGGGGAGAAAAGCTCCAGAAAAATACAAATACATAGTACACAAAAAGAACAAATCTTTAGTACACATTTCTAATAAACATTACAGTGATGATAAAGAACAAATCAACACAATTTTCAATTTCAAGAATTGCATCAGATTTATTTTTTTGTAGCATAAGGTAATTATTAGTCGTTGGTCATATGCATCCCTAGTGGTGGAGAAACTAAGGAGGCAGAGGTAGGCACAAGAGTATGGAAATGTAGGTAGAAAGTGTAGTCAGAATTAGGTAGGATGGGAGTAAGAGCATTTCCATTGTGAAGTAAGGTGTGAGTGCAGTGAGGTTTTGAACAAGGAGAGACTGCTAGTGGTGTGGATGGGAGAAGGGAGAGAGTTCCAAAGGTGAGCTAGAGAGAAGGACATGAGGTGGTTCCCAGCTGGACGTATGGGTTTGTGCAATTTAATAAGGTTTTGACAATTTGATCTCAGGAGTCGATCTGGTTTGTGCATTTCAAAGGTGTTTGCTAGGGAGTGGCAAAGAGATGGGTTATGAATGAGTTTATGTGCTTGGATAAGTTGGGTATAAGTTAGGAAATTAGGTAGCTCGAGCCAGCCTAATTGGTGAAGGGAATTACAGTGGTGGGAAGAGCCTCTGTGACCAAATAAGTAATAAATAAATAAAAGAGTGGCAACATATCATAACACACCCATGATCTTGCCATCATTGAGCAATGAATAATTATGTAGAACCGTGGGAATATAGTAGCCATTAGCCAAGGGACCAACAATTTCAACCATCCTTGTCTGGATCTGCATAATAAAACACATGCTAAAATCCTGCAAAAGTCCAAAATGATGCCTGGTTTATTGTACATGGACCTGTTGTTAGAATATAGCACCCTTACATGTATCAGTGGTGCACAGGTCCCCCACATTTGTTTTGTTGTACAACTCATTCTCCGTAAACATCACAAAGAATAAAAAACACATTTGTATATGTTTTACCCCAAAATAATGTCTAATCATTACAATACATAGTTAGTTCAATTGATTGTAACCTTCCCCCATACCAGCCTGCCTCTTGCACCTTCAAGTGCCACCCCTGACAATAATAAAAAAAATGTCTCTTGGGGAAAAAAGGGCAAAATACCAAAAGGACGTCTCTATGATAGCGGTAGTAAAAAAAAGTACTACAATTATGGTGATGCAGAAAGAGTGGGTACTAGCTTATGTAAATGTGATTTTCTTTGTTTTATAAACATACCTATATGAATAAGGTAATGTATGAATGTAAATTGTGTGTGTGTGTGTGTGTGTGTGTGTGTGTGTGTGTGTGTGTGTGTGTGTGTGTGTGTGTGTGTGTGTGTTTGTGTGTAATTAAGTACTCAACAATCAAAAGGGTTAACCTATGATTATTATACCCTTCACATTTATATAGGTCTGTGGAGTAATGAATGAAATGTCTGGTGCATGGGAGCATGGCAACTCAGATAATTACTCATGGACAGGCCACTCATCGTGAAAACAATCCCTGGTGCCTGCAGGTATTTCATTTATTATACCTTAAACACACATATTTTGCAAATGTGCATTAAACATGCTCATTGCATGGTAGAAAACCTACTGCAGCTAACTAGACATCACAGTCAGGTCCTTCTCCCTTGCAACCTTCAAAATCTCACTAGAAGCCATTTTCTTCTCTCACCACTAACTCTAACCTGCAATGGAAGAATACTCTACAATCAATTGCTGTACATCATTTGAAGAAAACAGAAAACAATTCCTTCAGAAATGAAATACAGAGTCCAGAGTTAAAAATAAGTATCCCGTGAAATAAACAACTATAAAGTTGCTAAGACATAATAAAAGTACTTTTTTTTGCATTACTTTAAACACACACCCAATACAGTGCCAAAAGTTAACATTTTCAGAACTTTTATCATACAGCTATCAGTCAGTACCATTTGAACTCTAACCTCCAAAATCATATGACATCCATTCAAAATTTGATTTGTGAAAACAATTGTCAACCTAATGTTAGTCATATGTGAGTTAGCTAGGAATGTTCCAATAAGATTTGTAGATTAGCCAGTGCTGTTGGAAGCATCTTTGGAAGCACTTAAGAGGCAGAATGCTTGCATAGAAAAATGTTTACATTTACATAGATTAACAATAAACCTGAGTAAATATTAGCTTGTGATTTTCAACTTAAGGAAATGGTAAACTGTAACAATTTAACTTGGAAACGTTAACTACTCAGACCTATTTAGAAATATATTTTTTCCATACAAGTAAGGTGGTTATCCCACACCAAATATCTAAAAGACAAACTTCAAATAATTTCCCAAGTACTGATACTAATAGAAAAGACATTAGGAGGAATGTCTCAAACACCCCTGCTAATAAAAATATGTGTTGCTTATGGATCAGAGGAATGGTGGCAGAATAAGCCCTAGTCATTTTTTAAATAAGTACATAAAATATGTAGAAAGGCATTATGTTGACTTAGGATATTTCCAGAATTACACGTGAGATTCAAACTGTACATAATCAATAACAAGACAATTATTGATTCTAACTTGATTGCTAGATGGATTACATTTATTTACATTAACAGCTATAAATCAGTGGTCAAAGTGTGACAAAAAATAAACAAGTGGTGTTACTCAGCAAGTTGGGACAGCAGCTTTCTGAGGTAAGCAGATACAATTTCCAGTTATGGATGAGAATGTTTGCATAAATACTTGAAAATAATATATTTTTAAAACATCTTTATTAAGCATGGCATTAAAAAGTTATATATGTATGTGTACAGCAATAGAAAAGCAAGCAAGCCATGCAAACATTTATTTTGTTATTTTTAGGTAGTATAAAATTTAAAAAGTTTTGTTTACTCTAACATTGCATAAATTGTTCATTTCCTGCTTGCTCTTAAATTTCAATCCTCCTGATTACAATTCTGCATGTATTGCTCCCAACAAATGCTATTTATTTATATGCAATTTGCATCTTCCTTTTTCTAGAGATCTCATTTCCAGTTCTTTTGCAATATTCAGTCCTTCAGTTGAAGCTGGTTTAGATTTTGATTTTTAATTTTCTAGTAACTGTTTTTTGGTAGGCAAGAACATTAAACTTAGTAAGGCCATATTATGTCTGGCCAAATCCGAACCTATATGCCAGCTCAGAAGAATCATTTCTTTACTTACAACTATTTGCTCCCTTAAGATTTCTGACAAAGTATTCTGTAGGAATTTTTTAAAATCTGACAACTTGTGGCATTCCCAAAAAACATGTACCCAATTATACTTTCTTTTCCATCATGCCTCCAGCATTTGCTGTCTACCTGAGGAAAAATTCTCTGAAGTCTGCTTGAGGTAGAATAATACCAATGGAAACACTTCCAAGCAAAAATTGTAAATCTTCTTCTTTCTTGACTTTGTTGTATATGTGTGAGTCACATATATGTCCTCCCATTATTCATTTATATAGTGTCTTTCCATCCTTTCTTCATAACCTTTTCTAATCTCCATCTCTTATCATGCAGCATTTTATATGCCCTGCTAATTATCCATTTTTCTAGACTCAACTAAAACACTACCATTGCTAGTCTTTCATTTGGGTCTATATCAGCATTTTGAACATTTAATAAGTCGAAGCACTAAATGTCGAACTGAAATGATCGGCCTATGAAATTTTCGAAGGCCGATAAAACAAAAAAACAAAAAAAGAAACTAAAGGGTGTAGGCAGGGGGGCAAGCCCCCCTGCCCGCCCCCTACTTAAATATACCAACTCTAAGACCGCACTACATTGAAGTAAATGAAAATCTCCCCTTATGGAGATTTCCATTTACCCGGACGATGTTCTGCACTTTCGGCATTCTTGACGCGACCATATCATATTTGATATTGTCAGCATTCGAAATGCTGATATAGACCCTTTCATTTAACGATCTCCCCTCCCTTTCTTTTTGCCTATACTCTCATTATGAATTCCTGGTAGAAAATGTAGCCTCTAGCCTACAGCCCAAACTTCTGCTTAACCTCATTCCACTCTATTATCTCCACTTTATTACCTTTCCTTTCTCTAGTTATTTGTTCCCCAAGCCTTGCTTCCTTTGTTAATTTTCTCCATTAAATTCCAACCACTACTGACTACTTTCTACACCCCTACTTGTAGTCATCCCTGTTATTAAAATCACCTTTCTCCATGCATGTGTTGGCTTAGTTCTTAGAATACTTTCTGCTATGTTATGAATATAATATTCTATATGATTGTTGGTGTTATCTTTACAGACCTGCATCCAAAATCCTACTCTCTTCTTACATCTCAACACCTCAGCCCTTTGCATCATCATCATCCATTTCCACTTTCACTTACAGCCTTCTGCTTGTATTACATATATATGAGCATATAGGAGGTTGGCATAATGGTAAAAGTATTTCCCTTACAGACACAAGGTGTAAGGTTTGATTCTCACATGGGGTCACTGGCTAGGCTTAAAATGGATCATAAGGGAGTAGAAAGCAGCCAGGCATGTGTATGAAAAATGTTGTGCTTGGTCTTTGATAGTGATGATAGGACTTGTTTAACAGAAATAGTAGGGCATGTGTGGTCAGGAAAGTAACAGCTAATAATAATAATACCTATCTGTCAATCTGGTAGGCCCGCTGAACACACAGTCCTTTTTCAGGGGCAGTTGTGGAGCAATGTCTGGTTAAATAACTTGCTCAAGGCCACACAGAAGGCAAATGAGTGCTGTGGGATATCACACCCTATACCATGGGAACTCCAGCTCACAACTTTAACCTCTGCACCAGCTACTTGACTATCATTAGTTAAAACTAAGAGTGAGGTATGTATGGTAAAACAATGGATCTTTCAGTAAGGAGGTTGGCAGTGATCTCAAGATCAAAGTAAACAGAACATTTAGTCATTAGTTCTGAGCAGAACTGGGTGTTACAATGTGAGGTACCCGCTATAATTAAAGAGAACTTTATGGTGGTTTTTGGCATTGGTGGGACATATTAATTCATAGGTAGATCTAAATTTTCTAATTGTGTATGTGAGATTTTTGGCAACCTGTTTTAGATCCCTTATTGTAGTGCAGGGAAGAGGTTTACTTATATAAAGGGAGTAGATTTTTTTTTCTTTTATATGCTTTCTTTATATGAGAACTCCACTGTAACAGTTTCTTCCTGAATTTCCTAATATGTTTATGGTATATGACAATGGATACCCCCAAAGTATAATTTTTAAGATAGGAGTAGTAATCAGAGGTAAATGCCATTTCTTTGGCTAGCGGATTAATAGAGGGTGGGGTGAGCCATTTTGAAGTTTATCTAGGTTATCCAAAAACAATAAAAGTTTTTGCTTTTGAGTAGTCTCTGAATATAGTAGGACTTTGGGGGGGGGTAATATTATTTCTGAGTGAGAAGATAGTCTTGTGGTCAGGCTTAATAGGTGGGGGAGCACATGGTCGGGTGCAACTGTAGGCAAAATTAGTAAAGACAATGTTGAGAAGATTTGTGCCCACATTTGGGTGGTATATGATTTTGTCACAAAATCTAAAAAACTCTGTGCAAATTTATTTGGGGTATTGGTATGCCAGTTGAAGGGAGGGTAGTTAAACTCATCTAGAAGCAGTGCAATGGGTTGAATATACAGCTTTTCCAAGTAATTTAGATATAAAATATGATTAGCATGAGACATAGAAGGGGGACATTGACTCACAAGTATATGATCCTTGGTTTTGTTTTAAGTGAACAGGACATTGGGTGGTTCAAGGTTGATATCAAGTGGATAAGATTATAAAGACACACACCCTACAGCTTCTGGTGGTTTTGAATGAACAGTAAGCTCTGGACCCAAGCATAAGGGAATGTTATAAATTCAATGATACCTCATTTCAGTAACAGTGCAAATAAGGATATGCTCAATGGCCAGGAAGTCAGCCTTGTGCTTTTCCTTATTAAAATATCTAATCACTAAGCAGGGACATGTTGATATAGGCTGAACTGGAATTTGCTTTGTTTGTACATCCAGTAGATGGACTCTGCCTAAAACAGTCACAATGTGGGCTGCACAAGTTCTAACCAGTATGTAAAATCCATGCGGGGAGATGTGCAGTCCATTCTGGTAAAGTCCATCTCTGGTAAATATTAGCCATCCATCCATATCCTCCCATGATGAAACTGGAATGGATCTTCCTGTAATGGCACCAGTTATTTTGCCAGTCATAAAAGACGATTATTTGTCCTTGTATTATGGCATCTTTCTTGACAATGGCACAATAGTGCTGCTTAAAATAGAGAGTTCCATTATGTCTCTGTTTATCTCCCACAGGGAAGAGTACTTAGGACAGTGACTGCCAACATGGACAACTACAAGGTCATACTCATACTTAGGGCCGAAGGATCTAAGGGGTGCAGTCACACTGAAAACTCTGGCACATCTCACCCTCTCCTTGTCATGTCTGGTGAGATTAGAATCTGTGTGCCTTACCATAGAGTCATCAATAAATAGGAGTTTACTATGTGAAGCTGCAGGCCTAATCAATAAATAGGACTTTACCATGCGAGGTTACAGCCCTAAGAGACATACGCTTGCACCACTGATGATTCTTCATAGATGCAGGTGAGGATGCAGGTGTGGGTATACACTGTGTACAGGTTGCTGACACTTGTTTGTGAGAGGCCTGGAAGTATAGTAAGCATTTCTTAACAACCTGATCATATGTTGATTTACTGTAGGAATGCTATGTAATACAGGAAGAATGCTTACCAACACTTGCTGATAGTGAAAGGGAGGTAAGACTCTAATCTGAAAAAAAACATCTATCCCTTTTGCAAACTGTATTTGCATTTGTTAGGAATAATGGGTTATCTGTAAGAACAAAGCAGTTGCAACACTGCCTCAACATGATAGACAGAAATAGGCTGGCCACAGAATGGAATACAAACTGATAATCCTTGTTGCAGAAACAGATAAGGACTATACAACACTGATATAACGGGTAATAATAAGGTTACGTTAATTTAAATAGCTTATGGGTTAGTGTATTATAATCAGATTGTAAGGACAATTGGGAGTACAGATTAAATTGGAGCAAGAAGTAGTGACCTAGGAAGGTAAGTGTTTCGAGGACAGTGGTAGTGGTTCAACTGGTTACAAAAAAGGTATGATGAGAGTGACAGGGATTTAGCTAGTTATAATAATAAAGATTCCAGGGCGGTATCGGCTAGTTACAATACACCTAGTAAAAATACTAACTACAGAGAGTCAGAAAAACACAACCTTTTCAATAAAGCTAGTGAACACACTGGCTACAGAAAGAACTTAAGAACATTGTGAGGCAAACAGTATCTCATCTGCACAGATAACCAGTAAGCACAGTAAAAGATCAAGTACATTAAGTAAGGTACAGTATTTGTAATAATTGGGGCAGACCACTAAGTAAGTAATACAAGAAAAATCAGGAACTATTGCAATCATTAACTTGACTAGCAAGGATAGTATGAAAAATCAGCCCTGGAGCATCAGCTAGACAGACAGCTAATCAAAAACTACAGAGAGGCAACACACCAGTAAATCTGCACACTAACTTCAGTTAGATAGGCAGACAACATAGTAAGTTAATTCAAATAAATAAAGATGCAAGGTGTAAAACGGATTAGCACAGTGCTGACTAGCTAAATAAAACTCTTAAGAAAGCACTGAAGCAAGCAACGCACAAAAAGAAATTCAACAACAGCAACAATGCATGCAGAATTACAGAAAATATAGCAGCAGCAATACTTTAAGCTCTTAGGGATACATATTCCATCTACACAGCAGCATTCTGGTGAAATTGCAAGAACAAAGGAAATAAGTACTGAATGCACTGCAACAAGTTAAGCAAAGTTAGAAATTTAGCCACAGTAAGAAAGGTAATATTGTAAGTATGGGAATGAATTGAGTACAGTCAGTGGGGAAAAAGCACAACAGAAAACTATATACTGTGAGCATGGAAACAAATTAAGTACAGCAGAACTATCTACTGTGAGCATGGGAGAAAATTAAGTACAGTAGAACTATATACTGTTTCATGGGAACAAATTAAGTACAGTAGAACTATATATTGTGAGCATGGGAACAAATTAAGTACAGTAGAACTATATACTGTTACATGGGAACAAATTCTATATACTGTTACATGAGAATAAAATAAGTAGAGAAGAACTATATACTGTGAACATGGGAACAAATGAAGTTCAATAGAACTATATACTGTTACATGGGAACAAATTAAGTACAGTAGAACTATATACTGTGAGCATGGGAACAAATGAAGGTCAATAGAACTATATACTGTTACATGGGAACAAATTAAGTACAGTAGAACTATATACAGTGAACATGGGAACAAATGAAGTTCAATAGAACTATATACTGTTACATGGGAACAAATTAAGTACAGTAGAACTATATACTGTGAGCATGGGAACAAATGAAGTTCAATAGAACTATATACTGTTACATGGGAACAAATTAAGTACAGTAGAACTATATACTGTTTCATGGGAACAAATTAAGTACAGTAGAACTATATATTGTGAGCATGGGAACAAATTAAGTGCAGTAGAACTATATACTGTTACATGGGAACACATTCTATATACTGTTACATGAGAATAAAATAAGTAGAGAAGAACTATATACAGTGAACATGGGAACAAATGAAGTTCAATAGAACTATATACTGTTACATGGGAACAAATTAAGTACAGTAGAACTATATACTGTGAGCATGGGAACAAATGACGTTCAATAGAACTATATACTGTTACATGGGAACAAATTAAGTACAGTAGAACTATATACTGTGAGCATGGGAACAAATTAAGTACAGTAGAATTCGAATCAGTACTGTTTTAGGTATTGTAGATACAATCAGAGTTTAAAGAGACTAAAAAATAAGGAATATTATGGTAACTACAGCAAGTTAAATAACCAGCAACTCAACTAGCAAGGATAGTAGCAAAAAATTAGTTTTTGAAATAAAAACAATTGATACAATGAGTTGATATAAAAAAGTATTAAAAACTCATGTTCACAATCAAGCCATGTGTAACTGTATCGGGACAATGCTTGAGTACAGAACAACAAACCATAACTTTCTTAAATGACTCACCTACCTACTGCACAATGGTACCTCCTATACTGAGCCAAGAGATATTGGGGTCTATATTATATAATAGAAATTTCAAAATGTTGAAGCACCTTTACTCGACACAAAAATGTTGAACACTGACTTTGTCGAATGGCCAAAACACTGATTTCTTTCCTAATTAGTTTTATGTTGTGTTGTCTGTTGGCTTTCCGATTTCTTCCCTTGGACAAAGTCAGCGTTCGACGTTTTCGTATAGAGTAAAGGTGCTTCGATGTTTTGAAATGTCGATTATATGATATAGACCCCAGATATTGCCAATATATTGGCTGACAGATTCAGTGCCAACTTTACCCCCCCAAGGACCAATCACAATACCAGTAGATTGCCAGTCACACAGTATTACTGCTGCACAGGTTAAAATAGCATTGTCCAAGGCCAAGAATACAGCTTCTATGGGACCTGACAATATCCCTGGCTGTGTTCTACATGAACTACAGAGTGAACTGGTACCTCGCCTGTGTGCCCTGTTCAATCACAGCCTCACCCCAGGCTTTGTCCCTACCAAATGGCACACTGCTATAGTCATCCCTCTCCACAAAGGAGGAGCAACTGCAGAACCTTGGAACTATTGCCCCATTAGCCTGACAAGTCTGACATGCAAAGCTATGGAACATATCATCATGGACCTAATAAACAAGGATATAGGGGAATCCCCAATCTCTGGATCCCACACAGTTTGGTTTTGTGAAGGGTAGGTCATGCTTGCTCAAATTTGTTGACTTCTTTGAGTCAGTCACCAGAGCTGTGGATGAAGGCAAGATGGTTCATACAGCCTACCTTGATCTGGCAAAGGCCTTTGATACCATACCCCACTCAGGAATCATAGGAAAAACTCACTAAGATAGGCATCAACCCCTATATCACTAGGTGGGTTGCAACCTGACTCACAGATAGAACCCACAGTGTGAAAGTAGCTGACTGCAAGTCAGACTGGCGACCAGTCATGAGTGGAGTCCCACAGGGATCGGTCCTGGGTCCTCTCCTATTTTGTATCTACTTCTCAGAAGTTCGGGCCAACACAAAGGGACTCTGGCTGACAAAGTTCATAGACGATTGCAAGTTGGAAGCCATTATTAACTCCCGAAGTGATGCTGACATACTACAGAAAGGCCTCACTGAGACCAACGACTGGTGTCAGAACCATGGTCTTAAGCTCAATGCCAAAAAAATGTGTCATCATCCACTTTGGGAAAAACCCAGTTCCCATGAATTACCACATTGATGGTAGTCCACAGAACACAGAAGGTGTTATAAGAGATGGGAACACAGGTTGACAGCAACCGCTCTTTTGACCACCACATTGCCACTGTGGTCAGAAAGTCCTTCTATGTGGCACATCTCATTACTAAGGGTTTTGCATCCAGGAAGAAAGAGGTCATTGTCTCCCTCTACTCTTCCCTTATTAGGCCAATCATTGAGTACAATGCCCCATTTGGCATGTACCTCACTAGAGACCTGCAACAACTCAAGAGGCCATAAAAGTACCTCACAAAGAGGATCCTAGGCCTTAAACATTTGTCCTATATGGACAGACTCAAAAAAACTCCAACTATTCTCTGTCTCATATCACTTACTTAGGGGCGATCTCTGCTGGACTTAAAAAGCCATGTCTGTCCCAGCTCTGTTAGAAATGCTACATATAAAGAAATCCCAATCCCTCTGCACCACATGCTCCAGAGACCTCAACCTCATTACCACAATCAACAGAATGTGCTGGAGGGACAGGTTTATAACCCAGAGACTGCCCGTGATATAGAATAGACTTCCCATACATGTCAAACAGAGAACCTCACTGCGCCTGTTCAAGAGAAATCTTGATGATTGGATGAGAAATAGAAAATTCACCCTGGGGATCACTCCAGTGGCTCTACTTGACAGAGGCACTTGGAACTAAGGTTGGATTGCACGATGCCAGGGTAATCCTATGGGCTAGGGTTGTAAAGGCTCCAGGGCCATTAGCCTAGTACACACCTATGAACCTATGACCCTACCATGCATATGGTATACAGATGTGTCTGTTGTACTGTATAGTATTTATAAATGTGCACTTCTCTGTCTCCTACTCTTCGACTATTTTATTATATTGAAGACTATTTATCACACTTTTTTATATATTTACATTGCGATTGTAACATTGCTGTTTAATTCTGTCCTAACTTTTATGCTTATCTGTGCCTAGGTTGTGGCAGAAAAGGGTCAATGGACCAGTCCACTTATCTGGTTAACAAATGGTAAATAAATACACAAATAAACTTGGGGAAACTGCATAGATAATAATAATATTTTAAGCGAGTTGTTGAATTTTACTCATTTAGCTAAGTTTTGTCTTTCTAACCACTTTAAGTAGATTCAGGCAGAAAAAAATATAAAAATAACCTTACCTTGTTACAGGAAGATGCAGAAAAAAAAGACATTAACGTATGATCAGAAGTGTATATAGTGCATTTATCTGTTAAAGGTAGTGTCTGTGGCATAACACTGAATATGTACTGCTGCACATAACGTAGCTTAGGTTCCAGATTTTAAACACAGTTGATTGTAGTTCTCCTTTCTTCATCTCGTTTTGTGCTTCAAGTGTTGTGCAAGGTAATGCTATCTTCAGCCATTCATCAGACAGACTGCTGAGTCACAATAACTCTCTCACTATATAGTGGAAGGGTTCCAGCTGAAGCAAGAACTCAGCCTATCAACAAAGTCACTTGGAACAGGATGGCTAACGCTCTTACTCATATCAGGAGCCATCACTAAGCATGGACTTAACTCAGTCCGAATAAAACTCTGTGTTGGCCATCTCAGGTGTTTCTCAGTTCCCAACATGGCCTTATGCATAGGAGAACTAGGCATCTGTCTAGAGGGTTGTTCTCGCTGCTGTGGTAGGAGCACTTTTCTGGGATTTATGCATGTATGTGTGTATGTATGTATGTATTTATTTATTTTCATAACATAAATAATTGCAGTGTTTCTTTACTTAAGGAAAATAAATAAATAATGGACTGCACAGAATGCAGCTACTCTACGATACAGCAGCTACAGCTCCTTAGACAGGTGATGTTGTAGACTTGGCCATTTGATTTGTTGGCCTCTTGCTCTATCCTATCCACAACCTTCCAAGACAAAAAATCAGGTAGATTATGGGCAGGAACAAGCAAGAAGTCAGCAAATTTTGACTTGTAGGGAATATCTGTGCTATGAAGAGAAAGTTGTTGTCAGTGACAGTGTGACATGTTTTTTTTTTTACTGTTACTGATAGAGTATTCAGAGTTTTTGTCTGTCTCTGATTTTGAAAAGTATCCCTGATTTCATCTAAGAAAAAAAATTACAGAATTGCCACATCAGTCCACTAACAGAAAACACAAAGACAGTGTAACATAGACTTGATGTAATACCTTTTATTGTGCCATCATAGGTTTTATCATTTTTTGAGCTTTTGAGCTGGCATGACCCTTCATCAGGAGTTATTAAGTTACAGATGTTAAATACAGTGCTTAAATATCCACTTGTGCCTAGAAAGGGAAGGATGTCATTTATTTCCAAATGACTGAAAAAAGAAATCTTGAAAATGCCAGTGTGAAAAAATGCAGCTCTTACCTCAGAGACATGCAGTGTGTGTGTGTGTGTGTGTGTGTGTGTGTGTGTGTGTGTGTGTGTGTGTGTGTGTGAAAGAGAGAGTGAAAAGGAGTCTGAAAGTGTAGAACAGGGTCACAACATTCTATAAATATCAAAGTTTTGCATGTTACTTTATAGTTAGTGTTCATTTAGCAGAAAAGATAACACTCAGAGAAAGTAGTCTGACATTTAGTGAGATGATAACTAAACACAAAAGATTCTTACAGTGATTCGTTAAAACTGGACAAGGAAAACAAAAATATAGAATTTGTTAGTTGCTAGTCTGTCTAAACAAGCAATCATAGAAAACAGAGGTTTTGGTTAACAGAATATAAGAATTAACGATAAAGCAGAGTTCACATTGTTGAGAAAGGCAGGGACCACCTAGAGAATAAGATACAGGATTAGAATGCATGGATATCGTATGGAGTTACTACACTACACAGGCTGTTGTTTAGATAACTAAAAAAAGGTGGTGAAAGTGAAAGAAAGAAAAGCACATGGATTGTAAGGTAACGCTAAGGTTCTGAAGAACAGCGGGATTGGGAAAAAGTTTTGTTAGACAGTTAAAGGACTAAGTGACTGTTACAGCACCTGTATTTTATTAATGAAAAGAGAATGGTTACTTTCTCATAAGCAACATTCTGGTCAGGATGGTAGTAAGCATAAACTTGCGAAGAGTGCACTGTCTAGGAGTAACAAGTTGGAAACTTCACAATGATCATTATTTTCCATAATCAAACATCAGGTGCATATACAGGTGGTTAACTGTTGTGGGAAGCTATGGAGACATGCTGTTTACATATGCCTGACAGTAATGAGTTGCAGTAGGTTATGTTCTAGTTGTGTTTTCAGTTTTGCCCATTCTGATGTCAGAGAGGTACACAGACGATTGCTGTCATTAGAAGGAAGGAGGGAGGAGTTTTTTATATATATATATATATATATATATATATATATATATATATATATATATACATGACAGAAGCAACCTAAAATATGCTACTGTGGCCATTTCTGCTTTCACTTTCTTCCCATTCTAACCCCAGAGACAGATATACATAAGGTGATTACCTGTTTTTTTTTTTTTTGAGTTTATCCACACGTCTTTGTTTCTTCTGTTTATTATGAACTGCTGTTTGCCAGCTGTGAGCATTAAGCCTTGCATACAACTTATTTCATCTTTACATTAAAAAAATGAATTTCTTTTCTTACTCAAGCTTTTTGTTTCATGCATCATTGGAAAAATCTCTAAGCTATACCTCAGAGCATCTAGAATTTCAAGGTTTCTGGGGACATGGCAGCACAGTAGCCTCCAAACCCCCAATTTAATGAATGTATGTCCTCCACGGTTATCGCAGTGCAGTTTTGGTCAGTTAGGGTGTATTAAAAGGATGCAAAAAAAGTTCCTTCCTTCCTCATTCATTTTTCAGATCATCATTGGCTGAAGATTAAAAAAAAAATCTAAAATGCACGTCAGAGATATACTAGAACCACCCCACATGGCTTCTAGGACTTGCCCCTGGATTAGAAAACATATATATATATATTTTTGTGGTTATTGCAATGTAGTCTTGGTCAGTTTATATCTGCTGAAATGTTGGAAGAAAAAGCAAGTTGAACAGTATGATTTTAATATCTTTCCTTGATCTTTATTTTTGTTCAGGACATCATTGGATAAAAAAGGCTGTTAAAAATCTCTGAACTATAGCTCAGAGAATCTAGAGTTCCCATGGCTTATGAGGGCCTAGCAGCTCCTCCACTGCCAGCTTTAGTTATTTCCTTCATAGTATAATCCTGGTCAGTTGGGGAGTGTTGAAAGGATTCAGGAAATGGGCAAAGTTGAAGAGTAAGACAAATTCTTTCCTTAATCTGTATTTTGTTCAGGCCATCAATGAAAGACCAGTTTGTTTAAAAAAATTCTAAAATGGTCGTCAGAGATCTAGGATCCCCATGGCTAAATGCATTTCTTGTCTCCATATTTATCAGAGTGCAGTCTTGCCCAGTTAAAATGTGTTAATTGAATGAACAAATACAGGAAACAAATGACAAGTAAGACAAACTGAGAAAAGTAAGAAAAAGTAACCCGGATGGTGTGTGTTGACCAGGATGGAGGGACAAACCAGTGGTATACTAGGTGATATTTTTATGTGGAGGCAGTCAGCAGTGAGGTGGGTGCTGTGAATTCCTCTAACTAGGGCTAATTTACCTAAGACTGACCCTTGATTGTAGTTTTCTTTTCACTGTTACTTGTCCAGTATCACAGAAGCCAATTTGGTGTTCATTAGCCCATCAGATTAGATGGTTAAGTTACACTGCTGTATTCAATAAGTAGCAGAAGGTCCCTGCTAAAGCAGTAATCAGATAGTCAGCAAAGTTAGTCATGAACAGCCCGCAGCACAAACAAGAAAAATAAGAAATTAGTGCATATACAGTATACATTTATATATATATATATATATATATATATATATATATATACATAATATATATATATATATATATATATATATATATATATGTATACATATAGATCACATACAGAACACCGACAGCCCAAAACACCATCACCCATATGGCCAATGCCATATGGTCAACACTCACAATATCGACAGCATCACAACTTCACAAAAAAGGAAAATAAAATTTCCTTTTTTGTGCTAGCACTGGGGCTACACCCCCCTGCACCCCCGTACCTTTAATATACCAACTCCGAGATCGCACAACAATGCAAGAATGGAAATGTTTCCATTCTGCAGTATTGCGAGATATCATTTCCCCATTGTCGATATTCTGAACGTCGACCATAAGGCGTCGGCCATATGGGTGTCGGCATTGTGAGCTATCGGCATTCTGTATGGGACCTATATATATATATATATATATATATATATATATATGGATCCCTATCATATGACAGAAACCTCATTTGACCTCATTTGACTGAAATGCATTTGACTGAGACCATAAAACTAAAATTTCAAATGACTGAAAAGTCACTTGACTGAAACCCATAAGACTGAAACCCATAATACTGAATTTCAACATACTAAATTGTAAACTGGACCATATAAAATCAGACTAGGAGGCGGGGCTATGCCCCCCACACCCCTAATGTAAGGAGCAACACCCCCAAACTATATATCTTAACTCTAGGGATGCACTACAGTGGGGAAAAGGGCATATACCTTTCACATACCTTACAGTAGTCTACATGCTGCTACAACTATGCCCTTTCCCCCACTGTAGTGTCAAGCCTGGAGTTAGTATATATGGTTAGGGGGTGTGGGGGGCTTAGCCCCCCACCTAGTCTGGTTTTATATGGTCCAGTTTAAAATTTAGTATGTTGAAATTGAATATTATGGATTTCAGTCTTATGGGTTTCAGTCAAGTGACTTTTCAGTCTTTTGAAATTTTTTGAAATTTCAGTCTTATGGTCTCAGTCAAATGAGATTTCTATCATATGATAGGGATATATAAATATATATATATATATATATATATATATATATATATATATATATATATATATATATATGCACCCTTTTATTACATTTTATATGACCATGGAGTTGAAACGAATGAGTCAGTCACCAAATGCAAGTACCTAGGTGGTGTAGTTGTACTGTACAGAAAATCACTTTTAGTTGAGAGGTGTGTGAGGCAACATTAGGAGTTAAAATGTGTCAATATTTGTCAGAACATGTACTATGCATGTAAAAGGTCAGAGCCCCTCATAGTAATATTCCTAGCACTTTCAGTATCCTTTTCATTTCCGTTCAAAGCTTTTCTGACATGGAACATACTTTATATTGTCTAGTCTCAGTGGTGAGTATAATATGTTATTAATACGTTGCCTATAATGTGTCTGCTTCTGTATTCTTTCTTTATGTTTAGGTCATCTTAAGCCATGAAGATATCCTGGTGTCCTGTTTTCACTGCAGTGCTGATGCTGACAGAGGCAATCTCAAGTAAGTCTTACGTGTTTGTATCAGTTGTTGAGACCCGGCAAGATAAATGCCAGCAGGTATTGCAAACGGAATTAGCTATCCTGGTACATTGAAATGTATTGTTAGAGTAGCACAGCCAGAATGATATTAAAGAGCAATTGCACACAGTTGTCTGTGTTTTCAGGTCTTAAAAAAACAGATATACCTGTTTTCTTTCTTTTTGCTTTAAACAATAGAAACAGCTGACAGTAGTAAAATGCTACTTCTTAAAGAAGGCAAAGGTTTCTTAAGTTTGTTCAGTGGCTAATGTCTATTATTTGATATTGTCTGTTGGCTGGCAGGATCTAACCATAAATGAATTATGTTTTAAATCACATAATTGTGATCTTGCTATTTTGTTCAGGAGTAATTGGTGGCTATGATACTTTTCAGTTTATATCGCTAAGGTAATGCAAACTCTAGCTAGCAATACTTTTTCATGATACTCAGTCCTTTCCATGTCCATGAAGAGTGCTATGAGTGATACAAGAGTATATAAGGTAAGAGAAATTATATGGCAGGATGACCAAGCAGTTTGCTTTCCTTTGCATGATGAGCTAAAAGCACATGGGGCCTTTAAAGACCTACTATTGTTAGAGCTGTCTCACTACTTTGATCTTTTTTGCCTAGCTGGTGTATTTTTCACTCAAG
This sequence comes from Protopterus annectens, assembly GCF_019279795.1. Taxonomy (NCBI): domain Eukaryota; kingdom Metazoa; phylum Chordata; order Ceratodontiformes; family Protopteridae; genus Protopterus; species Protopterus annectens. The sequence continues at coordinate 671,193,825 of NC_056751.1, read as the reverse complement.
TCCCACATGGCATCTGTTATTCTATTTCTGTGCCTTTTCTTTCTGTTGGAGTTCATGTCATTCTCACAAGATGCTTCATTTGTTTTTTTAATTGACCTGCATGTGCTCAAGAAATGCTTTACTCTATCCAGATTTGCTGTCTGGTGCGCTGTCCTAGGCAGTATTTATCATTTCACAACACACAAACATACTCACAAGCACTGTTCTTTAAAACTCTGAGCAGAGCAAGGGATAATATAGTTAAAGTGCTACCGTCCATCTGTAGCTTTTAAACGTTTAACTGGCTTACCTAAAGGTCAGACATGTCTGGAGTCTGTGTATGGTCAGCCATTTGTGAGGTAGAAGGCACTGCCTCCTGTCTATCAAATACAGTTACTGTGGTTTCAGTGTTTAATGCTTCTCATGTCAATATTTTTAGGGTCATTTGCTACCTCTGTGTTATTCATTATTCCTGTTCCTTTCCGATTTGAATCTGATGCATGGAAACCTCTTTGTTTTGCTTAGAATGTCTGCATTTTGGCTGAACACCAATATAATTATAACTGTTCGAGGTTACTGTGTCTCTCTGTATATACCACCTTCTCCCTTTTCCCTCCTTTATGTTGCTTTTCCTTTACATTGGAGTGAATGGACATCATTCTTTCACTTTTTTCTTCTGTCAGTTGCTTTCTGTCTAAAACAAGTCTCACAGAATAAATTCTGTCTTCAGTTTTACTTCATTCCTTCATTTTAACTACCTGTTGCATAGAATGCTCTTTTATTTAATTCTTCTGCCTTGCACTGTCAGACATGAGTTTAGAACTCTGCCTGTTCCTCAGCAATAATAATAGTGAATCTTTTTCTTACTGATATGCTTTTCCTTCTTGATACTTACCTGCTGCTTACATTTTTCCATTTTTGGTCTTTTTGCTTAAGTTGATAGAAAGTTTAGAATTCTGTTCAGATTGTGCATTCTGTACATTGCCCTAGGATACACACATTCAGTGATTCTTTGGCTTCAGTTCTACTAATCACTTCTACACCCTCCTCTACAGTGCCTTCAGACTACATTTTATTGTGCAAGTCCTTGCCTTCCACTGGTTCATCTTTTGTAGGTTACATTGTCATCAGTATATGCTGGTATACATTTTAATTCTTTTTCCCCTAAATCACTTCCTACTATCATTCTATCTTCTATCCTTAACCATCACACTCCCTCTGGCAAAATAAATCTAACACTTAAACCTTTCACAATCTGAAATCCCACAAAACTAACAACTTGTACCTACAACAACTTTATTTCCTTCTTACAAATATAATTGCACATTGCATCCTAGACAAACTTGACTTAAACTGCTACTTTCTTTACATATTCAGCTTTAATATGTATATAACTATAACTGTAACACTGTATTAAAGTTAAATGTTATATTTCTGTAATAAAATGTAATGTGTAAATACAAGTGTAAATTTGTCAAAATGTTTGTACTTTTTGTGGAGCTTTTCTCCCCAGGCCTCCGCTGAAAATGGGTTGCTGATCCAGTTGGACTTTCCCAGTTAACAAATGTCAATAAATAAATAAATAATAAATTAGTGTTATTCTTCTCTCTTTATCCTTATATACATTTTGTACTTTTAAGGATTTCTAATACTATGCCTGAATCTTTATTTTTTATCATACACTGTAATGAATGTGACTGGTGGACACCCCCCCCCCCGTTTTTTCTAAGTTAGGCAAAGGTATATTGGTGTGTTTAATCACTTGTTGGTTCCCTTTACCACTCCAGTAAATTGATCTGACAAAAGGGCTGCCTTCTTCCCATTACATGTGTACATCTTTAAATTGTGGAAACTCTTTCCTAATTATCATGTCACGTGTTAAACTGGGCAGTACAGCATCATGATGAACTACCTTCCCCAGTGCTCTTCTTATTTCAGTCTGAGTACTGGGGTTTTGTTTCTTGACTGCTGTGGTGGTGCTGCGGTAGCGTTGTTGCCTCATAGTTAGACATTGTCCGTTCAATTCTCAGTTAGAGCATCTACTGTGTGACGACATGCGTGAATGGGCATTCCTTCATTGAAGGTTGTGCGTTAGGCCCGGCAAGCCAGCATGTAAAACTCTACTGCCAATCATTAACGGACCGGAGTTCCGCTGTGGCGACCCCTAACCGGGAAAAGCCGAAAGACACACACACACACACACACACACACACACACACACACACACACACACACACACTGGGGTTTTGTTTCTTATCTACATGAAGGCATACCACTTCAATTGCTTTGTTAGTAAGAGTTAAGTGCTATCAACTTAAACTCTGTTAGATAGTCTCTCATTTACTGTCCCCTACAGCCTGCTTTTCCCTTGCCAGCAATGCTTTTCTCCCTTAAGATGAATACAGTCTTCCTCTGGCTGCCTTTTACTTAACACAAAATTCCCAGACTTCACATCACAGAAAATAAAATCTGCAGATTTGCTCTCCTTGTTGACAATAGATCTCACTATTGTAAACTACAACATCCAAAATGACTTCCAGTCACTGAAAGGTCAGCTTATCTATTAGGTGATCTTAGTCAAGAAATAATAAATGACTATTGCATACCTTAGAGACAGATACTACCTCTCCAAGACCAGGTTAACTCCCTAGGAAGTACCCAGGAGAAAGCTATCACATTAAACAGACCTCCAAATAAGACAGCTACTGGAAAACCCACCTTCTCCTGACTAGGGCTAGCAGTGTGAAGTCTTCAGAAGGCAGTGAGGGATGACTGATGGCAATCAGACTCCAGTCTGATGATAGGACAGTATTCATAATCTCAGCCCCTGCCTCACAACAGGGCTGTCATAGTAAAAAGAAGAGTCCATTCCAACAACACTTGTGGGATCTACTAGATAAAGCAGGACAGCATGAATTAGTGTTGATAATGGGTGACTTGATGCACATATCAGGACAGACAGAACAGGATATGAGGATTGCCTGAGTCCACATGGGTGGGACAACAGGAATAAAGAAGGAGGCCATTCTAGAATTCTGTCTGGCAAATGGCTTGATAGTAGCCAACAAATGGTTCATTACGAGAGAGAGTCACAAAATCACATACAAGAGTGGCCAACATACAACTCAAGTAGATTTCATCCTAGTAAGGAAAGGGCATTAGGGGAGAGTTAGTGATTGCAAAGTCATCCCCAGTGAAACGGTTGGCCCACACAATAAACCAGTGCTTACCAAAATCAGCTGCAAGTAGCAGTCAAAGAAGGCTTTGAAGTTAACAGAGACCAGGCTGAAAACCTGAAAGCTGACCTGAGAGAAAGCACAAGAGTTCAAGGAATTGCTCAGGACTCTAACATCCCAAGAAGAGGAGGAAATAGGTGGAGTCAAAGAAGAATGGCAACACCTCAAAACAGCATGTGTGAGGACTACAGAACAGATATGAGGCTAAACCAGGTATGGAAATAAGGTACATAAGGAAAGCTGGTAGTGGAATGCAGAAGTCCAAGAAGTCATCAAAAGAAAGGAGTGCTGGAAAAAGTGGAAGATAGAAAAGTCAGACCAGGCTAGAAGGGAATACTAGATGGCTAACAAAGAAACTAAGAAAGGAGTTGCAATAGCAGAGAACAGGGCATCAGAGGCACTCTACCAACTTCTGGAAAGTGGCTCAGTAGGTGGCACAAAGAAACTATATCTGGTTGCAAGGAAATGAAAGAAAAATAAAGAAGATAGTCAGACAACCTTCATAAGGGATCCCAGCAACAACCTGCTCACCAGTCTGCAGGACATCAAAGGCAGATGGAAGGAGTACTTCTATCAGCTTCTTAATGAAGAAAACCCCACATAAGCTGTACTACCCCAGACACGGCCTGTGATGACAGAAGAAGAGGAGCCCACCATAGAAGAAGTAAGAACAGCACTAACAAAAATGAAGTCAGGGAAAGCAGGAGCCTCAGATGAGGTCACAGCAGATATGATAAAGTTGCTGGGTGAGATAGGGGAGAAATGGTTCCTGAGGGTACTTATAACAATTTTCATAGAAAGGCATATCCCAGATGACTGGAGAATAAGCATATTTGAGCCAGTGTACAAGAGAAAGGGGACATTCACAACTGTAGGTAGTATAGAGGTGTCAAACTCCTGTCAAATTGCATGAAAGTTCTGAATAGGGTGATTGATGAAATGGATGCGCAGAGTAGTAGAAAGTAAGATTGGTGATGAGCATTTCAGATTCACATCAGGATGCAGCACAACTGACTCAATGTTTGCAGTGAGGCAGATAGTTGAGAAAAAGCTAGAGATAAGGAAAGTGTACAATTGGGAATTCCTAGAGTTGGAGAAATGTATGACAAAGTCCAAAGAAAGCTGATTTGAGCAGTACTGCAGTGCTTTGAAGTCCCAGAAACATTGATAGAATTAGTGCAGGCTATGCACAAGAACCCAGTGACTTAAGTACAAACAATGCTTTTTCTCAAAGAGAGGTTCCCTGTGGAAGTTGGTGTGCATCAGGGTTCAGATCTGAGCCTACTGAGGTTCATACTGGTGATGGATTATATAGGCAAACAGGTCAGAAGGGACAGATCAATAAAATTGCTGTATGCAGACAGTGTGGCATTACAGGTAGACTCTGAGAAAGAATTTCAACAAAGAATAGGGGAATGGAATGTAAAACTGAAGGCACATGGAATGAAACTGAGTACAGATAAGACAGTGGTAATGGCAGCAATTGGGGGAAATCAGAAGAAGATGAGAACTGATATGCAAGGGATGATAGTGGAACAGGATAACAGCTTCAAGTGTCTGGGAGGGGTGGTTGAGGAGAAGGGAAGTCTGAATGATGAGGTGAAAACTAGAATCAGAGGGACTGCAGTCAACTGTCATAGAGTGTCAGGTGTAGTGTATGACAGAAGAATGCCAAAGAAACTGAAAAATAAGGTGGGCAAAAAGTGGTGTGACCAGTATTAATGTATGGTACAAAAACATGGGCAGTAAAGGCAGAGTAAATGAGGAACCTAGAGGTAATGAAAATGAAGTGCCTGACACTGGCGGTTGGATGCACACTGTGGGACAGACAAAGATATGAGGGCATAAATGTAGAAGCCAAAGTAGCTCCAGTTCCAGAGAAGGTCAAAGAGAACAGATTACTGTGATTCAGACACGTGCAGAAAAGCAGAAGACAATCTGGTGAAGATGATTTGGGACAGACAGGAAGAAGGTAAGATGAAATGAGAGCATCCAGCAAAAAGGTGGATGGATTGTGTGAAAGATGATCCGTGACAGTCAGACATAAAGGTTAAAGAAGGCAGGAGTGTGGCATTGAATCGAGAGAGATGGCAACAGTTAACACGACACTCTGACCCCATGGAGAAAATGGGAAAAGGGGGTTGATAATGATGATGACGATGATGCTGATTGTTCCGTCATGCTGATATATACCCTATGTTAGACTTTCTACACTAAATCCTTCACTTCACAGGTATTACATGACCTCAGTTTCTATTTAACTTCTCCCTTACCAATCTTCTTTTCCAAGTTCCCCCTTTTGTGATCTTATTTTTTGCATTGTGAAATTTTCCACATCTGAGTGCCTTTGCCTATATTTCTCTTCAAATATCTTTGGAACTGCTTTGTTGTATTGATTAGTTTGGCTTTCTCCTTTACATAAACATTGTATCATATCAGATCTCGTTTTCTTTTCCATGTCCATATTTCTTCTTTATATGTCTCAAAAATCTCTAGGGTTTGTTCTTCACATTTTCACATTTCCTCTGTCGCTTCTTTTTCCAGGCAGCCTAAAATTTCTTTATCTGTGTAATTTTTTTCTTCGATCTGTTATATTAATGAACACACATCTGAATTCGAAGCTTTTTACATTTTTTTTTCTTGTAAAAGTATTTTTCTTTCTCTTAATTTCTCTCTCTCGTAATCTTTTTGAATATGTTCTATCTAGAAAGCTGGACTTTTTGCATAATAACAAAACATCATTTATTCTTTAACTTCAATAGTCCATGCTATCATATTTATATCTCTTTTTGGTCTATAAGTTTTTATGATTTTTGTGGACTACTGCTTCCTTCTACAGTGGAGGTAGGGGGGGTAGGACATCCTGCTGTACCTTTGTAGGTGTGGTCATATTGCCTGAATGTAGTGTAGTGTATCCTGCAGATCTCTGCCATCATTTAAGACACTGCACTTAATTAAATATATTATCAGCATGTTCTTCAGAAGTAGTACAAAATCTAAGCATGCAAACCCATTTTACTCATTTAAAACTGAATATGTCTACAGTTGATACTTTCTGTTGGTTACCTGCATTTGACTCAGGCTTTACTACAAAATCAGAATGGCCAATTGTGTATATAGTTGTACTGCACGAAGCTTTTAGCTAGTATAACAAAATATTCAATGTTCTTAGGACCAGTCTGAAACACCCTTTTTCTAAAATTGGAAAGATCTCTTAAGTTTGTCAGTGGCTGAGATGGCTCTCATGTGATGTTATGTATGTTGACCAGCACAGGATCTAATCATAAATTAATTATGTTTTAACCCACATTATGATCTCTCCTTTTTTTAGGAGAAAATGTCTGGCTATGAATTTTTTTTTAACTTGTGTTCTCAGCGGTTATACCTGCTTTGGGTATAAATGCCTTTTTAACTTTTTCATAGTCCTGATACTTGGTCCTCTCCATGCCCATGAAGCCTTTTAGTGATTCTCCAGTTTGCTGGCTTGACAGAATCATAACCTAGTCAGTTCAGTGTCATCCATCTTGGTGGATCATTTACTCCAAGGTGACAAGATAGTCCTCAAGGTCTTTCCCCCTAGTTAGCTCTCTTAGTGAAAATGTCATTAACATCACCATCATGTTGGTAACTGTCACTATCCTTTCTGCTGCTGTTGTCTTTAGCAGTTGATCTATTGTCATAATCATCATCATCGTGGTAAATCAGCTGACACACTAGTGTATTTCATGGAAGTTTTTTCCAGCACAATGCTGCCTCTCAAATTGCTGGAAAAACAATGTTCGAATATTTGCCCTTTTTGCATGCAGCAAATGCTTTAACTTAGAACTTTTGTCATGGAGAAAGTTTTGTAAAGATATATCTACATTCCCTACCATTGTGGAATATCAGCCACAGCTGAGACCGCCAGTCTTGCAAAAAGGTTGTTTTCATTCAACAGAACATAAACTGCAGTTTTTCCAATGAGGAAAATCTTATGAGCTGAGATAACTTAAAGGGCCTTTCACATGCTCCAATATATTTGAAATATAGCCTCTTTTAGTAAAATATCTCTCTCCAAGACTCTCAGTCACTCACCATCATCTGGACTTCTGCTGGATGTCTAGTTTCCCTCTGGCATCTTTCTCCAGGTCTCCCTCTCCACAGCTGTGCTGATCCAAGAACCACTGCTCCAGGCACTAAATCCTCCTCAAAGATGAGCCAGTGACTTTCCCTGGTCTGCCTTCATTCCTTTCTTTCATATAGTGTCTCATTAGCTTCATTAAGCAAAGCTGTGTGAGCCTAAGTAAAACAGCAAAGGGCTTTATCTGCTCCAGGCAGTAAATCCTCCTCGAAGAAGTGCCAGTTACTTAACTTGGTTTTCCTTCATCCCTCACTTTTATATGTATTTATTTATTTATGTATCTATTTATTGACATTTGTTAACCGGGTCGGTCCAACTGGGTTTGTGGCCCATTTTCAGTGGAGACCCGAGGAGAAAAGCTCAAAAAAAAAAAAAAAAAAAAAAAAACAGTTTACAGAGAATCAAACATCTGAGTTAAAAATATGGTCAAAATCAGTTATACAAGAATGTTAGAGAGACAAAGCAGAAATGCAATCACATGATATATACATATCAATATTTTTACAGACTAAAAAATATATATATTGAAGTCTTGAAAGTTCAGAATTTAGAAGTAGACCTGTACTGTGTATATATATATATATATATATATATTTTAAATATTTTGATTGCTAATGAACAATTCAATATTCAGTGAGCATTAACAACAAATATTTTTTTCAGATTTAGTTGTAGTTTCTGTGACTTGAAGTACTTGCTGATTACTGCACTCACTCACACACACACACACACATATATACATATATATATATATATATATATATATATATATATATATATAGATGTACTTCAGTAGAACAAACTTTTACAAGTTTGAACCACATATGGCCGAGACCATATGTTCAAACTCGTAAAAGTTTGAACACTGAAGTAAAAACAAATAAAACAACAAAACACAAAACTAAATGCCTGCATCCCCCACATTCCCCTTACTTAAATATACCAACTCGGAGATTGTACTACATTGAGGAAAAGGGAAATCTTCCCTTTCTGCACTGTATGGAGATTTGAACTTGTAAATGTTCGATCTACTGAAGGGGACCCATATATATATATATATATATATATATATATATATATATATATATATATATATATATATATATATGTATGTATGCATGTATTGCTAAATGTGAATATGCTTACATTTGGTTCTACTTCAGAATCTCGAATTACTGAAAATTCGAACTTCATATGGTCGAGACCATATGATCGAGTTTTCAGAAACTCAAAATTGTGAAATGTTAAAAAAAAAACTTTATCTTAGTTGAAAATAAGTTTTTTGCAGGAAAGCAAGTCCCCCTGCATCCTCTCTATTTAAATATGCCATCTCCATTATTGCACTATAACGAGGAAACGGGAAATCTCCCATTCTGCGCTTCTGCATACAGCACGGAATGGGAGATTTCCCTTTTCCCCACTGTAGCACGATCTCAGATTTGGTATATTTAAGCAGAGGGGTGTGGGGGGTGCAGAGGAGCAGAAACGATGTGTTTTACTTTTTTTTGTTTGTTGTTGTTGTTCTTTCACTTTGGAATTTCAAGTTTCTGAAAACTCAATCATATGGTTTTGAACATATGAAGTTCAAGTTTTCAGTAATTTGAGATTCTGAAGTGGAACCTTACATTTACATATAAATAATACAACTATTTGAATTCTCCGATAGATGGAAAAATGCACATCTAAAAAATCTGCAAATTATTTTTTAATTGTTGTATATCTGTACTTAAAAACATATACATATTGTTAATATTTGAATGGCAAATGAAAGTAATATAAAGCTATTTATAATTTAATATTTTGTCACCATACTGAAGATGTATAATTAGCTGTAAGGCATTTTGAGCATTGTGATATATTCTTCACACAGACTGTTCTCATTTTGAAGCTTTAATAACCGAACAACATTTCACCATTAGGAAAGCTAACTTATTATAAACCTGATAAGGTTTAATGATGGTTGTTTGCTTTTAAATAGCCTTGCTATTGCCAATAGTTTAAAGATTATCCCCCAGATTCTCTATGCCTTGCACGGCATGCAGGATCAGTGCAGGAGCACTAGCCGGCAATATGGCCTGCACTAGTTCTGCATGGACTAAGCCCCCGTATGCAAATCACCCCATTTGCAGTAGAAATCCATGCAAATTAGGTAAATTCGTGATCCAGGAAGCTTGCAACCAGCTGTGCAGGACTAGTGCAATCTGCAGAAATGTACTCAGTTAGTAACTAAGTACATTTCTACAAAATCCAAAACGGAGCTGTGACAGCTCCAAATAAATGCTGAAAATCAGTTAGTAAGCATGCCAATGGCCAAGTATAAGGCCATTGGCATTGCAAACAGCCAAAAAAATAAAAAAATAAATCAACTTTTATTTTTTTTAGCCAATCTCGGCTGTTTAAGTGTAGTGCAGCTGTGTGCAAATGGGATCGGGGGAAAATAACAAAATAAACCTAAATTAAACATTCTAACTAAAATCACTATTCTGCCATGCAAGTCAATGGCAGGCAGAAGACAACATGGCCAGTGAGTATTGGTTGCTAAGGGGGAAGGCTCAGTGTGAGAACGTAACTATGCATTAGTAGGCAATCCTATGCAAATGAGGGGAATGATAGTGAATCCCACTTCTCCCCAGCATGCCAATCAGGTCCCAACACTGTAAGAGTAGGAATAGCTTTGTGCAAGCCTAGGAGTTAGCTGACATCATGGGGGGTGTGTGTAAGGCATACTGTAAGCAGATTGGAGCCCAGTGGCTTGGGTTTGCTCCTAGCTTAGCACAGCTAAGCTATGGGGGTGTCTGAATCTGCCTAGCACTCTTTACATTGCTTAAGCGTGTGTGTGTGCCGTGCACTGGGTTCTAAAGGAAGAAAATAAAAGTAAAACCAGGAAATAGCAGCACTGTGCACATTTGAGCACTCTGTTTGCATGGTGCACCATCGGGCTTAAACAGCAAGGCAGTGGGAAGGGAAAACAGCAGTAGGAAGGTAATCAAGGTGAACTAGCATAGCTGGCAGGTGAACTGTATCAGAATCAGCCAATTACAGAGGCAGCAGACCAGCCCAGCCCAGAACACTACTATAAACTATGCAAACACCTTCCTCTCTGGTTTTTCCCACACTCTACACCACCGGTGTATACAAGTGGGGAACTTTTAACAAACTAGCCTACAAAATTAGAGGGGCTGTAGAAGGCAACATAGAACAACATGTGCAAGAGACTGAGGATGGTGAGGATGTGAATGCTGCCAATCAACCCACAGTGAGGAGATGGAGAAGAGTGTAAGACCCAGAGTAACCTACCAGGGGTTACATGAGCTGGAGATAGTGGAACACTATAGGGTGGACTGGGACCTCCTACAGCAAATTGTTGAGCTGTGCCGGCCATGCCTGACACACCAAACTGACCAAGAGGAACCCATCCCATTGGATACCAAAGTATGTGTAGGTCTAGGAATACTAGCCACAGGTACCTCCCAAAGCTCAACTTGGGATATCATGAGGATCTCACAGGCATCAGCATCCAGAGTATTCTACCAATTCCTGGATGCCATGTCAGCACATGCCAGTGAGCACATATATTTCCTCAACACCCATGAGGTGTTGGCCAGCAATATGCATCTCTTCCACCAAATAGCAGAATACCCTGAGGTAGTGGGTGCTGTAGACATCAAAGCACCACCTGGTCATTAGGGTAGGGCCTACATCAACCGCAGGGGCATCCTCTCCATCAACTGCCAGGTCGTCTGTGATGCCCAGGGCATTATAATGAATGTGTGCGCTGGCTGCCCTGGAAGCTATCACGATTCCCACATTTGGCATCTGACACAGCTGTACCAGAGATTTGACAATGCGGACATCCCCTACAGTCACCTAGTGGGGGATGCTGGTTACACAGTGGAGCCGTGGCTGATGACACCCATCAAAAATGTATACACACCTGAAGAAGATTGCCATAATGAGGCACATGCACAGACCAAACTTTTAATAGAGTGTGTGTTTGGGATGCTCAACTCATGGTTCCAGTGACTGGACACATCCGCTGGAGCTTTGCAGTACTCACCAGCTACATGTACCCAAATTGTTATGGTATGTGCCATGCTACACAATATGATTCTGCAGAAACAGCTACAGCAGGAACAGCACAGGGCAGGGCCACACAGCCCCCCAACAATGCCAAGGCCTGCACAAGCACAGAGTGACTCAGTGGAGGTACAATCTGAGTCTGCCCCAGTAGGCAGATGGAGGCATGCCCAGTATGTGAGGCTGTGGCAAAGAGACAACGCATAGCACATACACTGACACAGTAGGGACCCAGGGAATGACACCTCTCTTTGACTCACACGTACAGTAAAAGGGATGCCAAACATGACACTGCCTGTGCTCAACCATGTATAGGGAGTGTACTATGTGCATCCGACATAGGCAGCCCACCAGCACCATCCACAATCCTGGCACACTCACAAGGTAAGTCAATCAACCTACCATTTGCCAAATGGAGTAGAATGTATTGTTACCGGTATCTATGTTATGGATGTGAACATTCAAGGGAATTGGGTGGCTGAATGTTATGGCAGCAGAAAGTAGACACCCATAGTGGCACCATGACATCTGTAACACATACTGGAGTCAAAATAGTAGCCAGTACTACACAGGGTGACAAAACCCACTGCAGGAAACGTGCTGAGCGATGTGTCCATATGACTCACACATGCCAGTTCACATACCCAGCAACAGTCTCAGCCAGCAGGACAGGTGTAGACAAACCTAAACTAAGCCTGTGCTATGGCCTCTGAATGATGCCTAAGGGTAACCTCCCCCCCGGTCTACACAGATAGACTACAGCAGGTCAGGCATTGGGGTGTTAGTTCTGAAGGGTAGGAAGTCTGACACTAATATGTAGGGCAACCAAAGCTAAGATATGAAGTACACTGGTATGCCTCTAGTCAGCATGATAGGTAAGAATGCAGAATGAAATGGAGTACCTGACATACCAGTACAGTCATAGCAAATGTGTACAAGTCTCAGGTGTGCGCCCCCATCCTATGTAGTAATGTAATAACAGCCAGGTGTGCCCCCCAATCCTGTGTAGAAATGTAGAAATAGTCAGGTGTGCCCCCCCCCATCCTACATAGAAATATAGTAACAGTCAGGTGTGCCCCCCAATCCTGTGTAGAAATGTACAAATAGTCAGGTGTGATCCCAATCCAATGTAGAAATGTAGAAATAGTCAGGTGTGCCCTCCCGTCCTACGTAGAAATATAGCAACAGTCAGGTGTGCCCCCCAATCCTGTGTAGAAATTTAGACATAGTCAGGTGTGCCCCCCCCCATCCTACATAGAAATGTAGTAACAGTCAGGTGTGCCCCCTCAATTCTAAGTACAAATGTAGAAATAGTCAGGTGGGCCCCCTATCCTATGCAGAAATGTAGTAACAGTCAGTGCCAAATGATCAACGGATACCCTGCAGAAACAGCATGCTACCTGTAGGTGTACAACACAAAGGTCAGCACTGCAGTATGAATTACCTGGACTCGATCCACACATCCAATACAGACAGGCATACTGGGCATGCTCACACACTTAAACACATGAAGGCCATGTCTGCAAACACCAGTGGACCAGACATATCTGGCAGTCATAGATGTTAGTGCAGACACTCCTCAGTATGCAACACTCATGCTTTGCACACACAGTGGATAGGACTACAGACATATATGTAAGGACAACACACTATAATAAGCCAAAGGTAGACATACATAGATGTGTGGAAGAGGGTGACTGTGACAAGGAGCCATCCAGGCCTGTCCCACCCAGCAAACAGCCAAAGGGCCACAACCACATGAGGTTCAGATGTCACTCACTGCAGATACTAGCCACCGGTAACTGTCAGCATTACAGACTATGTGGTGCACGTGCTAGCTGTGCAACATGACTGTACAAGGAAGTACTCATCTAGCAGCTGTAAACACGTACCTGTGAAATATGACCCTGTGTGCGCCCGCATGTGGCGTGTCAACCTCTAGATGAATGGGTTACGGCCCATGCACACACACTGTCCTCCCCATAGCCCTACTATGACAAGCCTACTGAGGTCATCCACTGTGAAATACACCTTTGGGAGAGTTGCAGCCCAGTAATCTCTGTGGCGCATCCCATAACTGTGTATTGCTGTAGTGTGATAAACTAGTTAGGTAGGAGTTTCAATCACAGATATAGCAACTGTGTGTGTGTGTGTGTCTGTCTGTCTCTGTCTGTGTGGAGAGCAATGCTTTTTAGGGTAGTCACACTCCCTACAATTCAAATGCTCTACTTTGGCAAGGCTGCTGATGTCATCCACCTTGAAATACACCTCTGGGAAGGTTGTAGCACAGTAATCTCTGTAGTGTGCTCTATAACTGTATACTGCTGTAGTGCGATAAATTAGTTAGGTAGAAGTTCTAATCCCAGACTTGGCAAGCGTTTGTGTGTGTGTCTGTCTGTGTAGAGGGCAATGCTTTTTAGGGTAGTCATATTCCATACAATTTGAATCCTCTACTTTGGCAAGGCTGCTGATGTCATCCACCTAGAAATACACTCTGGGGAGGTTGTAGCTCAGTAGTCTCCTCAGTGCATCCTATACCTGTATACTGCTCCAGTATTATAAATTAGTTAGGTAGGAGTTTTAATCCCAGACTTGGCAAGTGTGGGTGTGTCTGTCTGATTCTATCTGTGTAGAGGGCAATGCTTTTTAGGGTAGTGACATTCCATACAATTCAAATGCTCTACTTTTGTAAGGTTGCAGATGTCATCCACCTAGAAATCCACTTCTGGGAAGGATGTAGCCCAGTAATCTCAGTAGTGCGTGCCGTAACTGCGTACTGCTGTAGTGTGATATAGAACTCTGGTAGGGTTCTATTCCCACCCATGGCAGTTCTGGATGTTTTGTGTGTGTTTCAATGTCTGTGTAGGGAGCAATGCATTTTAGGCTAGTCACACTCAGTACATTTCAAATGCCCTACTTTAACAATCCTGCTGATGTCATTCACTGTGAAATACACCTTTGGGGAAGGAGTTCTCCAGTAATCCCCATGGTACATCCTATAACAGCTTCATGCTGTAGTGTGATATAGACCTCTGTTAGGGGTTCTATACCCACACATGTCGGATGTGGATGTTTTGTGTTTGTTTCAATGTCTGTATAGGGAGCAATGCATTTTAGCCTAGCCACACTCACTACAATTCGAATGCCCTACTTTGGCAATCCTGCTGATGTCATCCAATGTGAAATACACCTTTGGGGATGGACTTCTCCAGTAATCCCTGTGGTGCATCCTATAACAGCTTCATTCTGTAGTGTGATATAGATCTCTGTTAGGGGTTCTATACCCACACATGTCGGTTGTGGATATTTTGTGTTTTTCAATGTTTGTGTAGGGAGCAATGCATTTTAGCTTAGCCACACTCACTGCAATTCGAATGCCTACTTTGGCAATCCTGCTGATGTCATCCAATGTGATATACACATTTGGGGAAGGAGTACTCCAGTAATCCCAGTGGAGCATTCTATAACAGCTTCATGCTGTAGTGTGATATAGACCTCTATTAGGGATTCTATACCCATACATGTCAGTTGTGGATGTTTTGTGTGTGTTTCCATGTCTGTGTAGGGAACAATGCTTTTTAGCTTAGCCACACTCACTACATTTCGAATGCCCTACTTTGACAAACCTGCCGATGTCATCCAATGTGAAATACACCTTTGGGGAAGGAGTACTCCAATAATCTCCATAGCACGTACTATAACTATGTAGTGCTGTAGTGTAATAAACTAATTAGGTAGGAGTTCTAATTCCAGACATGACAGGTGTGTGTGTGTGTGTGTGTGTGTGTGTGTGTGTGTGTGTGTGTGTGTGTGTGTGTGTGTGTGTGTGTGTGTGTGTGTGCTTGTAACTCTTATCCTGTGTGGAGGTGGTTGTGAGTGTGTAACAACTGAGCCCAACATGAAGCGGGTTTTGCAAATTTCTTATGTGGTGACCCTAGTATATATCACAATGTCCACCATACAGGGATAACAAATGTGAAATAGCCGAGAAGCTGGGGTGCAAATCCATACCCATACATGTGACATCAAGGCCAGGCAAACAAAGTTAGCAACCCTAGTATTACCAAGAGAACACTCTCAACCCATGTCTCATACACACACACACACTTGCCTAGACAACAGCCACTATATTGGTAGTACATTGCATATTGCCCACTGATAGTAACTATGGAGTGTTTGCAGTGGGCTACAGAGGGCATGGCACCCTGTCCATCTGTATAATAGCCACATACATGAAGACAGTGCACCTTCCCCATGTTCCTCACTAGACACCTGCAACATCTGTGGCACCATCAAATGTGACCCACAAAGGACATACCATGCCTGAAAACATGCCCTGTATGGACAGATGCCACTGATACCAAGGAATGCTGTTAGCATGCTATCAATGTAAGTGCAGGGTAAACCTACTGTCCATTACCAGTTCCCAACACATGAGGCCAGGACTGGCACATCTGATGATAATCTGTGTACACAACATGGGCCAGACACCCCAGGTACAGTTCCACATGTCACTATACATGCATGTGGGAGGTGTGCAAATCACAGACACCGCCCATGTCATGGACTAAGGAACACATACATAGCAAGCAATGCACAGCATTGGCCACACACAATAGTCACCCAGGTGACTGGATGGTGAATACAATACCCACCTGTGTGGGCAAATACAGAAACTACACCCCTGAGCCACAATGCAGACCATTGTCATGTGGCCTGCTGCCAGAGTATACCCATCACCTAGCCTTGTATAGCCATCTGGCACAGTTGACCACTGCTCACCTGTGAATCAATGCACCCATGCATGTCAGTACTGGCACCCTGTGTGTGTGCGTGTGTGTGTGTGTGTGTGTGTGTGTGTGTGTGTGTGTGTGTGTGTGTGTGTGTGTGTGTGTGTGTGTGTGTGTGTGTGTGTGTGTGTGTTGTATGATGCGTATGATCACATTTACACTCACTACAACCCCCATTGGCATACTGAAGCATGCTGTCTGATGTCAGACACCTCCCCATACCCTTTGCCCATATAACCTCCGTATGACCCCTGTGGTGGATGTGATACCTGCACAGTAATGTGTTGTGGCAATGTCACTAGTGATGAGTTGTATTCCTGGCCCTGCCAAGTGTGTCAATGTGTGTGCATCCCTGTGAGAATGTGGCTGTGTTGACGCTGGCCTGTTCATGCGGACAGGCACTTGTATTACACTTTTCATATAGCTACCATATCCCTGTTGCAGATGTCACTCACCATCACATATATGTTCTGAGGGCTCCACAACATGTAACCTATGTGGCACATCCAGTAACTGCATAGAAATGTGATAGCTCTACATAGTCGTCAGGCATTTGATACCCTATGCTGGTAGGTGTGTGACACAAACATGCTTCAGTTTTACTCTCCCACCCCTCCCTGACTTTTCTTTGCCTCTGTCTGCCTCTCTCACTCCCTCTCTGGTGGATGTGGAGAGCTGCACTTGCTTTGCTTAGGCAGCAACATGTGTATTTTAAGTGATGCTTGTGATCAGCTGATGGCCTCTGCACAAATTGCAGCCCTCCTCTAGTTGATTGCATGTGGAACAACTGTGTTAACATTCCCATATCCAATTGCATGGAAACACACTTCAATATCTAGGAACATCATATTGGTGTTGGGCCTTTTCATTCACTGTAAGCAGAACTCGATCTGTTGTTTGGCAAACTAGAACTTGCCTGATTGAAGACTGCTGGAACAGGGCTCAGTTTTGAGCTTTTTTCTGGTTAATTGGGTAACTTGTTTAAATCAATTTGTTCATTTTTCTGTTGTTTTATATATATATATATATATATATATATATATATATATATATATATATATATATATATATATATTGCACTTTATTCATCTGCTTTTACTGCATTTGTGTTTCTTTCTACTTTATTACTGGGGGCATTCACTACAACTCTGATCTGCGATATATATAACAATAAGTATCCTTTTCTGTGCTTTTAAACTGTTTTTTTCAGTGTATCTGCTTTATTTTCTGAAAAAATGTATATATACTTGTTTCCCACCTTTCTAAGCTAGTATAGTCCAGTTTTCAGGTTAGTGCTGAATTCAGGACTGTAATCTCTGTGTTTGCCCATACCTTATTTGGATAGAAGGAAGTTTCTCAGTTCACCTGTGAGAGAGGGGAGCTTTGAGCAGCCTATCTGTCCCTAGAGGAGTGGTTTCAGCCAAGAAATTAGTAGTTTATTGGCCATTTTGGGCAAATTTCTATCTCTTTCATTTCCCTGCTATAAATACCATATTTATCCGGTTTTGCACACCGGGTAGCACCGGTTAGCTAGAGTAAAACTATTCCCGGCTCCACAAAGTCTCTTATTCAATTTTTCCCTTGGAACTAGACACACTTTCAACTTAAGCACTCAAGCCATTCATTTCTCAGCCCAGCACTTGCTCAAAACTTATAGCAAACACTTATAAACCCTAGCACTAGACCCTCCAGTACTATACAGAAGGACAAGGCTCTCTATTCGACCTTACCAGCCATCCAGTAAAACAGTTCACTGTACCTATCCAGGCATGTCCAAAGGGCAGTTTCAGGTGTACTCTCCAGTCCAACTGGTGAATCTGAGCATTTTGAGGCAATGTTACAACTACCTCATGTACACAGAAAACCCCCTCCTCCTACCACCAAACACTAATACATGCGAGAGATGCAGTTATACAGCCAAACTAGAGGCTAAGCTCTCTCAACCCAAGACTGGATCAGACAGTCAAGAGGAGAGGGGAAATACTTGCATCACACCACCAGTCTCACTTAGACCCATTAAACCAGCACCAGTAAAAAACACACATAAATACATGAAAACATACTCGGAGGCTCTAAATAAAAATCTGCAAAACCAACAGAGACCTCCAAAGCAAACATCCAAGCAACCTCCACCCCCAACACAAACCATGAAACACATACTTCACAAAACAAGTGTGCCATGCAATCACAGCCCTTAAGACAAAATAGCATACCGAACATACTAGTAATAGGTGACTCTATAGTCAGGCACACTGACATCCCACTCACTAGGCTGAATAAGGAGAAGGTTACTGTTAGCTGCCTGTCGGGTGCCAGGATCCGCCACATAACACAAGCACTCAGGTCACTCCAGAATAAGTACAAATATGACTCTGTCAATGTCCATGTTGGTGGGAATGACCTGAGCCGTACCTCCCTGTACTACATGAAAAGAGACATGGAAGAGCTCTCTGATCATGTAGCCAAGGCTGGTATGACCCTGAGTAGCATCCTGCCCTCACCAAGAATGATACCACAGTATAAAGAAAAAAAATCTCGATTTCAAAAATTGGCTAAGTTTCTGGTGTCATTCAAAGGGGATCCAGTGTCTGTCCACCTGGGATGACATGCTCAACAAGTCACGCTGCTTTGCTAGAGACGGCTTGCACCTGTCACCCTTAGTCTTTCGAATACTGGCCAAGGCTCTTGCTACCCCCATAGTGCCTTTTTTATGCAAGGCTCAAAAGGCAAACCCACCACCATAAACAGCACAAGTAACAAAAAACTGAGGGTAATGTTACTCACTGCCAGAAATCTAAACCTCAAAATGCACACACTCGAGGCACTTCTCAGTATGGAGAAAATTGATATATGTGCAGTAACAGAAACCTGGTTTAAGGCTCCAGAGAGCACCATAGCACTACCAGGCTACAACTCATACCATACATTTTGGCCACAGAACCCAAACCGAAATACAAAAGGTGGGGGTGTATCCATATTCATCAAGGATACCCACACCTCCAGGTTAGTGGCACAGCATGATGCTTCAGAGATCATCCACGTGCAACTAACAATGGGCAAAACTGCAATTCAAACTGTAGCTTGCTACAGATCACCCACCATGTCCCAGGACCCCCATTCCGCGTTTCTGGAAACACTGGGAAACATAAAGGTCCTACCAAACACCCTAATATTGGGTGATTTCAATTACCCAAACATTAACTGGGAGAACTACTCAAGTACTAACTCCCTTGCCCAACCTTTCCTAGAATTTATAAACTCAAATGCCCTGGTTTAACTGGTCAGCACTCCCACCAGAGGTGACAACATATTGGACCTGGTCATCACCACCATGGGCGACCGGTGTTTCACACCAAAGGTCAATCTCTTGCTGGTTAGATCGGACCATAAATAAATCACTTTGGATATCCATATTCCGCCCCCACCCCCGGACAAGAAAGCCACCGTGAAAAGCTTTTCAAAAGCAAACTTCATGTTACTTAAGACTGAGGTGGAAAGTTTCAAAGCCCCCATGCTGAAGGATAACACTGTCCAAGCTGCAAAATCCTTTACTAATGGATTCTCAGGGCAGCTACAAGAATGCATGGATCATGCCATCCCAAGCAAAACCAAGACTCACTCCTCCAAGAAAAGGAAACCAGTCTGGTGGACTCCTGCCATAAACAAGCTATACAATAGAAGGAGGAAACTAGTACAGAAAAGAGTAAAATCCCAAGAAGGGAATACATCCCTGATCAGTATCAGCAAGAAAATACGATCCCTCATAAAATCATCCAAGGCAAGCTTTGAAAGAACAATTGCCAAGGACTCCAAAGATAACCACAAGGCATTCTTTAGCTATGTCAAGAATCTAAGTGGCAATGCTCAGATATGCTCAGAGTTAGTGCAGAATGGCACATAATACACTGAACCGACCAATATTGACAACATCCTGGCAGACAGGTTCAGTGCAAACTTCACCCCCCTCTCACCCCCAAAAAGGCCCATAACCATACCAGAAGAATGTAGAGTCCCTGAAATCACAGACACTCAGGTTAAAACAGCTCTCTCCAAAGCCAAAAACACAGCATCAATGGAACCGTATGGTGCCCCAGGCTGTGTCCTACACAAGCTCAAAGACAAACTAACCCCTCACCTAAACACACTGTTCAAACTCAGCCTCTCCACAGGCTACATACCCATTGAGTGGTGCACAGCAACAGTTATTCTGCTCCACAAAGGTGGAGCCACAACAGACCCTGGGAACTATTGCTCTATAGGCCTCACTAGCTTGGTCTGCAAGGCTATGGAGCACATCATCATGGAACTCATTAACAGAGACATTGGGAACCTCCAAACACTGGACCCTACCCAGTTTGGCTTTGTTAAGGGCAGATCGTGCCTCCTAAACCTGGTGGACTTCTTTGAGTCAGTTACGAAGGCTATAGACAAGGAAAAGGTGGTACACACAGCCTACCTAGACCTCACTAAGGCCTTCGACACCATTCCCCATTCTGGCATTATAGACAAGCTCACCAGCCTGATCATAAACCCCTACATCACAAGATGGGTTGCCAACTGGCTCATGGACAGAATCCACATGGTGAGAGTTGCGGAAGCTAGGTCCAACTATAAACTGGTTACAAGGGGCGTTCTCCAGGGCTCAGTCCTAGGACCCCTCCTGTTCGGCATATACATCTCAGAGGTACAGGCAAGCACAGGAGGACTATGGCTGACCAAGTTCGCAGATGACTGCAAACTAGGGCTATAATGGACTCCCCGGCTGACACAGACATCCTCCAAAAGGGTCTCACTGAGACAGATACCTGGTGTCAAAATCATGGCCTCAAGCTAAATGCCAAAAAGTGCATAGTCATCCCCTTTGGAATAAACAAAGTACTCACAAACTACCACATAGGTGGTAGTCCCCTAAATATGGAAGATGTAATAAGGGATCTGGGGACCCAAGTAGATAGTAATCTCACCTTTGATAGTCACATTGCCAAAGTGGTTAGAAAATCCTTCTACGTGGCCCACCTAATCACAAAAGGGTTTGCATCCAGATCAAAAGAGGTCATTATGCCCCTCTACTCATCACTCATCAGACCCATCTTAGAGTACAATGCCCCATTTGGGATGTACCTTACAAGACACCTGCAACAGCTGGAAAGACCACAGAAGTACCTCACCAAGAGGATCAATGGCCTCAAACAGATGCCCTATGCAGCTCAACTGAAGAAACTACAGTTGTACTCAGTTGCATACTGCCTGCTCAGAGGTGATCTCTGCCTGACATACAAGGCCATGTCCAACCCAGAATTGATGGACATGCTCCACCTAAAGAAAACATTATCCCCTCAAGCCACACGCTCTAGGGATCTAAACCTCACCACAACAATAAATAAGATGTGCTTGAGGGATAGATTCCTGTCTCAGAGACTTCCCATGCTTTGGACCAAGATCCCAATTTACATTAGGCAGAGCTCCTCGCTAACACTCTTCAAAAGAAACCTTGACAAGTGGATGGGAAACAGAAAGTTTACCTCGGGGATCACTTCAGTGGCTTTGCTGGACAGAGGCACAGGGAACTAATCTAAGGGGTGGTGAAAGCCAACACATTCTGGCCTGGCTTATAAATGCCTTTGGACAGATAGCCTAATACCCACCTATGAACCTATGATCCTAAACAGCATCTCAGATGGATTGGGGATTTACCTCTAACAACATACACTGTGGAAACAGGGCAACACACAGGAGGGGGATGTGCCTGACCTGACTACAGACTGTAAGTGCTGCTGTACTGCATTTGAAGTAATGTTGCTTTAACAGGGTGTGTGTGAATATGGCTGTCCTACATGTTTTAATACCTGCCATGTCAGTGCTATGTTTATGAGAAATCCACATCTGTAGGGTTATCTGCAGACTGGGCAGTGTGTGGTGCCTTTGGTTTCATGTGTTACCCGCAGAGCATCTGTCTGTGAACTGCAGAAGGTAGTGTGAGGATTGCAGTCTGTAGATGGTGAAAGCCATGACAGTTACTGACTTCATATCCCTCATAAGACATATGTTGCAACAAACCCTGTTACAACAGTAAATGTATGAGGTTATCCCAGCAGCATGTCAATATTGGCCCTGTGTATGTGCTTCCAGCCACAAGTCTGTCAACCATTGGTGTGCATGAAGAGGAGCATATGTGCTGTACACCATAATTAGTGTCATCATATCTAATAACAAACCAGTGAGATATCAGACTGCTACACATATTATATACAGTAGGGGTTATATTTGATGACATAACCTGGACATTCTGTGGCTATGTGTACAGTACTGAGGTCTGTGTACTTATGGTGAATAGTGACAGTGTGTTTATTGTTAATATGTACTTTGGCCTGAGTACAAACTGTGGTAGATGTCATTGTTCTTTGTCCTGTCCTATCTGATGTTACATGCTGCTTCACTGTATGTTACCGTATTGGCTTACATGTTTGTAGGGCCATACACACACATGTCCCATACTACAGACAGGTGTCAGACCACACTATGTAGTAGCCCAGTATATGCAGTGTTAGTGTGTGAGTGGCACATATGAGGATGGTGTTGAACAGATAGACCATATACTGTAATATTATGCTAGCTTACCATATGTGGCTATGGCTGTGTTCATATTGGTTGTGGTTATGCACTTTCACACAGGTGTATCTTACCCTGTGCTGTGACATGCCTGTAGAGCCTGCTATATATGCAGGTACATGTGCAGTCCCCCATAGGAGATGTAGGCCAGTGTTGAGCCAGTCTGCCTGTAGCCCGCACAGTGCTTTGTTACGTGCCTAGCAGCTTATTGTACTTACCCAGTGAGATGTCATGTCCTGATACTTGCCAGATATACTGCTGCTGGGCCTCCCTTAACAGTCACGTATGTCAGACAGAGCAGTGGGATGCTGTACAGATGTTTGTCAACATCTAGTGGGTAGTATGTGGCCATGGCACCTCTGTACCAGCACTTATTATGTGTCAGGACACACAGGGATGTGTGAATGCATAACCTATGGGGGCAAATGTATAACAGTCATTATGTGTTATACCCATCTACATGGCTGTTAACATCCACATTGTCAGGCTTGGTCCAAATGTTTTTCACTAAGGGGTTCTGTGTATACCTCTGGACTGTCCAGAGTGTGTCAGAATGTCCACATATATTGGCCAATATCTCTTCTGTAGTCCACAGGAGCATTACGTGCTAGCAGCAGTACTGTACTATGATGTCCTTAGGATGTCTGTCAGTAGCCAATGGCGCACATGTGAAAAGCAGATGTGACCACCCACTCACACCATGTCTGTGAAGACAATCCCGATTACAATAGCAATAGTCTACTAATATACCTGCTATACATACCTGACATCCCCTTGCACTATGAAGTTGGGACTATAGGGGCTGAGGTAGGGCTACACTCCATGTTCAGGACATATGGTGAAAATATATGTATGTATATATATATATATATATATATATATATATATATATATACATATATATATATACATATATACATATAAAATTATCCAGATATCTATATAGATATTTACACATATACATATCAACATATATAGATGGGTATGTATATGTACATAGCTATACATACACACACCCAGATATATACATATACAGAGCAATGCATGTCTACACATATACAGATAGTGATACATATTCACATATACGTATGGATGTCTACATATATATTGATAGTAGTAGGTATATTAGAATAGATATGTATGCACATATCATTTTAGATATTTACATATATACCAACATAACTACGCATATCTGTACACATAGGATGTGCATACATATATAGCTATATACACATATATCTATATATACATATATGTACATCTAAATATGCACATATGTATAGGAGCATTACGTGCTAGCAGCAGTACTGTACTATGATGTCCTTAGGATGTCTGTCAGTAGCCAATGGCGCACATGTGAAAAGCAGATGTGACCACCCACTCACACCATGTCTGTGAAGACAATCCCGATTACAATAGCAATAGTCTACTAATATACCTGCTATACATACCTGACATCCCCTTGCACTATGAAGTTGGGACTATAGGGGCTGAGGTAGGGCTACACTCCATGTTCAGGACATATGGTGAAAATATATGTATGTATATATATATATATATATATATATATATATATATATATACATATATATATATACATATATACATATAAAATTATCCAGATATCTATATAGATATTTACACATATACATATCAACATATATAGATGGGTATGTATATGTACATAGCTATACATACACACACCCAGATATATACATATACAGAGCAATGCATGTCTACACATATACAGATAGTGATACATATTCACATATACGTATGGATGTCTACATATATATTGATAGTAGTAGGTATATTAGAATAGATATGTATGCACATATCATTTTAGATATTTACATATATACCAACATAACTACGCATATCTGTACACATAGGATGTGCATACATATATAGCTATATACACATATATCTATATATACATATATGTACATCTAAATATGCACATATGTATATATATATATATATATATATATATATATATATATATATATATATATATATATCTACATACATATGAAGAGATGTACACATGGCCATATATATGTAGCACTATACAGATGTGTATACAGACATATGTATAGGTATACATATGTATGTACATGTAGACATATATAGACCTTTTATATGTATACGACCATATGCCTGTCATGAGTAAATGTCACAGTTATGTATACCCTCCCACATGTATCTCACCGTATGTATCTGTTATGTGCACATTATGATAAAACAACATATATGAATCAACAGTCATATTAATAACAAGGACTACACAATTTAGGAACTACAGGCAAATGTTCAATACTACCCAATATGTGTATTGACAGCTATATTGGTAAAACAACAGCAGTCTTTGCAGTGGTCATGGCATAGTGGTTAAGTGTTGTGAGTTCAGTGTAAAGGGTCCTGAGTTCAAGACCTGCAAAGGCTGTTCATTTTGTTGCTGGGCAGAACAAGGGCTGTCGGATACAGAGTGGTTAAGGCAGTTTTGAGCAGCTTTAAGCGGGTTTGCACGGGTTTGTGCAAAGCTAAGTGGTGCTAAGCTATGGGTAAACATATGGGCACTTACACAGTGTAGGCAGCTCTTACCAGTGTACAAATCAGCTTAGCTGTCATATTGCAGCAATGTTGATACTTGCTAAGCATAGCTTAGCCCTGGTAACCAGGACACACAACCCAGTCTGATAACCTGTAATAAGTGTATGTAATGCCATGTACAATACATGGACCTATGTGCTGTCATTACAGTAGCAAGGGTTGTGAGTGTCACGTGTGGGACACAGACATATATGAGGCCGGTACAGCACTGTTATCCATGTGAATGTTTTACATACAGGTGTAGTAGCCCAGGGTACGTGCTGTCACACTGGCATGTAGTGTATCATGGCAGTGCTACTGTTGACAGTGCTAACCCAGCCAAGAGCTTAATGTAGTACTGACAACAGGCACACCTGTGAGCATGGCTGGACACCGAGGCCTCCTTGTTGTATCTCTGGTGTGTGAGCTGTGTCACAGCATATACCCCTTATTGGTCTGTCAATGCACTCATGCTACTGCATAGCTACCTGCCAAGCTGATGACTGTCAGTCCCTGTACAGATGTGCAGATGACAGGTATCCAGCTGGGATATGTACAATCAACCTAAGCTTGAGTGATTCCCTACTACGCATGTGGCATGTGCATGACATACATATCCCTGTAGTACCAATGTTGGGGTATACTATGGGTTATATCGCAGTCGTGGCCAATGTGTGATGGTGGGTATGGCAGAGTATTATCATGGGTTTCAGGGAGTACAATATCCAGTGGGGGATGTGGGTGCTGTGTACACTGTTATTACACTAAGGTGCACCAGGTATATGTCCCATGTACCACGTTATGGTTACCAATGTCAACATCAATCATACAGATAACTGTTACCACAATCCAAGCCAGTTATGCATGTGATGTGTGCAGCCTACCTGTAACACACTGGAGACACGGTCATGTTAGTTAGCAGTGATAGGCCCTGGTATCTCAGATGTGTGTCTGGCTGTTATGTTTCTGTAAATGTGTATATGATGGTATGTCACACTATGTATTGCCCAGATACACCCACTACATCCCCCATTAGCATACTGTACATGTCAGGGGATGTTCTGCATGTACCATGTAACCTGGGACACACCTCACACTAAACGCTGTGCGGTGTGTGCAATGTAACCCACACATGTCAGCATCATGACATAGCTAGGTAGGGGTCTAGTCCCAGTGTTGCCAAGTAACAGTGTGCGTGTATGTGGATGGGTCTACATCAGGTTGCAGAGTATACACGCCTCAGCGAGCCACCTGTCCATGTGGCATAGGCAATAACTGGTTTAGTAACCTGTTAAATGTGTATGACTGGAGCACAGATATGTCACAGCCATGGTGTCAGCACAGTGACATACCCCGTTGTGGAATATGACTGCAGACCATCCTCATGCTGACACATGTACACCTACAACACAAATGAATAACATTATAGGGACTGCAATCAACCAGTGTTACTAACAGCTATAATGCATCACTGCTGGATGGCTACACTACCCACCAAATATGCCTTACACTCTACTCCCTACAACATGGTACACTGCAGTACTGTGGTACACTGTGGTACAGTCACTATGTGCATCAGAACCATATCACCCTGTCCCTGCATTGATGGTATGGATGACAGGGATGTGGCACAGGTATCATCATATGCACAGGGCATCCTAGTGCTGACACATGTACACCTACAACAAAATGAATAACATTATAGAGACTACAACCAACCAGTGTTATTAACAGCTATAAGGCATCATTGCTGGATGCCTACACTACCTGGCTAATATGCCTCACACTCTATTCCCTACAACATGTTACACTGCAGTACTGTGGTATACTGTTGTACAGTCACCATGTGCATCAGAACCATATCAGCATGTCCTTGCATCGATGGTATGGATGACAGGGATGGGGCACAGGTATCATCATATGCACAGGATGTGGTGTTGGTTTGCCAGAGGCCAAGGGTGGGCCATACATTTGACACCATGTGTGTGGGTGAGGGGTGTACTGTGGGGAGCTGGGCGAGGTGATGTGGTGTGTGTAGGTATGGGGCTGCCCTAGTTGTGTTTGCATAGTGTGTAGGTATGCATGCATACAATTCTGCCATGTGGCTGCCCTACACAGGTGTTTATGGACAGCTGCAGCCATACCTGTCAGGGTGTGCAGTTCACTGCCTCCAACCATGGACATGTGGAGTATGCCTGCCAGGGGTTCCACAGGCACGTCCAGATACAGGCCTCAATGTGCTACACTCACCTGCTGATGACATTTTCCCACTGATACCAGGTCCCTCTTTGGACTGGCCAGGACCATGTGCACATGGCCTGCTGTGGTGTGGTGTGGACAGCACACCCCCCGCACTGCTGGGGCTGCTATTGCCACTATGGGAGCCCTTTGGTATCCTAGCACATCCACGTTGACTGCCAGCTGTTGGTGTTGCTGGCCCACATCCATGCGGGCGTCATCACAGCACCACCACACTTTGAAGCACGGATACACCATGGCCAATGAGGGCCATCATCTCATCATGCCATCTATCCGTGTGCTCGGTATAAGCACGGATAGCATGCGACAGTTCACGGAGGTTGTCACTTACAAATGCAAGAGCAGCCCTCTGCAGCCTCAGGCCCTGTCTAGTGTAATGCCTGCACTGCCATTACAGCCTGAAGCATGCACCTGCTGGTACCAGCTATGTAACCTATGCCAGGGGCATGATGTCCAGCAGCCCTACCATGAGCACCCTGGGACATCTGCCTATGTAGTGCATTGCTAGCCATCCGGCTATGCCTGCCGTGACTGGACACAGTAGGCATGATTACCACACTACCCTGTGCACTGCCACCAAATGCCAGTTGTTCCTCCACTATGGCCACTGGTGATGAGGTATGTGTAGGCACTGTGTGCAGGGTTGGGGTGGCTAAAAGGGGGATGTCAAATGTTGGTGCAGTGTCAGCCCCTGACAACCCCAACTGTGCCTCAACAGTACTATCATCATCTTCGGTGTCTGTATGGAAGCAAACATCAGATTGCATGCAGGAGGGACCCTGACCCACCTCTCCATCTGTGGGGGAAAACAATAAATGCACTTTCAAACCTGTACAGCATTGCCTAACAGTAAACACACACAGACACACACACACACACACACACACACACACACACACACACACACACACACACACACACACACACACACTCACACACACACACACATTCATAATACTTACCTGTCCATGACTTTACTGACAGTCCCACGTACTTGTCCATGTGTCACACATTGATACCACTCATTAACATCACAGTCCTCTAAATGCCCATACAAGTGGCCACAACACAATGCCTGTTGCTACTTTACCTGCCTGACCTGTGTGTAGTGGATTTACATGGCCTCACTGCTGTCATTTGGTATGCACCCTCTGTATGCCCAGAAATGATGTTCATGGCCCCTATTTGTGTGGGCTACTATGTTGTATCCATAATATCTTGCACTGGTGTGTCATGTGTATGTAATGCTCAGTACATACCAGATAGTTTGCTCCTTCAGCCTATCATGTGACAACTGTAATATTTGGATACACTCCCTAGTGTTGATTAGTACTTCCCCA
Organism: Protopterus annectens; assembly: GCF_019279795.1. Classification (NCBI taxonomy): domain Eukaryota; kingdom Metazoa; phylum Chordata; order Ceratodontiformes; family Protopteridae; genus Protopterus; species Protopterus annectens. The sequence goes on along the minus strand of NC_056751.1, from coordinate 671,164,823 downwards.
ATGCATCTGTAGAGCTGCATACGTGGGTTGTAAATGACCTCTCTGCTGACTACGATATTAAGGGTGTACCTGGTGCTTACCGTCCCTCTGGATACCGGTTCTATTTAACAGACCATATTATACTATTTGCTGCCCTGTAATTACACACATGACAGGTAATCCTGGTATGTAATGTGGCAGTCCATGTCCATATACTGCATGGTCCCAAAGGGAGGTACAGCCATATGAACACCCCACAATCACACATGTGCATACATGGCCACACACACATGCACCCACACATCCTATATGCATCTACCTCCCTCCATTTCACCAGAGTGACCCTGCAGGCAAACTAACTAATCACCAGGATGCACACACACACACACACACACACACACACACACACACACACACACACACACACACACACACACACACACACACACACACACACACACACGCACATATAGGTGAGGTTGCACAATGATAGTACACACAGTCCTCCTATTACCCATCTGCCAACATGCAGAACATATCGTACAGAACAGCATGCAGTTCAGCTATAGTCAATCCATTCTAGCAACAGTATACACGTGTGTGATGCATGTGCTGTGTCACTAGGTGATGCCCCTTCCCCTGGATACTACTGCACCCATGTACACAGTATTGCTGTGCACTTGTTCTGCACCCTGCCATGTACTGTGCACCACAACTCACAGGTGTACAACTGAATGCAGAATGTGTAGTACTGTGTCAGTTATGTCAGCTTTACTTCTCACAGCCCCTATGTTTTTCAGCAACACATACCTGGGATGATATGTGGACAGTCGTCATTAGTGAATGCCTGATGCCTGATTTACAGCTGCCAACATTAACAGACCATGTATGACCACTGAAATACTCTTACACTGACAACCATCAGAGCAAAACAGGATCATGGGGGGGTGTACACACCTTTATTGATTTGACACACACATCCTTGATCTACCATGGGACCACATCACCACATATCTTAGCAGTACACAAGCCTGATACATGACATATGTCCTGTACTTTCACAGATTGTGTTAGGTGTGTGGCTGCTGACTGCAATGCATACACACCATGTGGGCATATGTGTGCACACCCTTATCATGACGGTTAATCGCACCTCTTGTTGTGTGTACTACAGCAGTCACTGTTCATGATAGGGTTATACCAGCATGGGACATCTGCATTTGCCAGTGTATGATCAGTCTACCCTACACATGTTCCCCTATTCTGCATGATTGCAAGGTCTACTCATGTGCACATCCCATGGTGTTCACACACTGCCATCACTATTGCTGTGTGGGTAGGGTTACGGCTGCCATAAGACCTGAACCTGACTATGTGCAGATAGAGCCATTCCTACCATCCTTAGGATCCCTGCTACAGTGAACTGGTGTGTCATGCTGAGACCCCCCCTTCAGCTTTTATGCAGATGCATGACAAGAAAGCCCTATACATGTGTCACTTTGCAGTGTCCCATACACTGAACACCACATGTTGCAGCCTAGATCCAGTTGATAAGTTGGACTACTGTAATGCCTTATGCAGCAGTTGCCATTGTCCTACAGGTATATACACTGGTGTTGCACTGTATATGGGTGTTGTTCCGAACATGTCACTACTGTAGGCCATGTCTACCACCAGTGTGTTACTCCCTGTGGACACATTCCATAATAACAGGATATTAGTTACCATGCAGGTGTCTGACATACCCTTCCAATACCCCATCATGGTCACCCCTGTGAGACCATGCATTTCACAGCAACAATACATGCACATGTACAGCATGCATTCAGGGTAGGTGTGTTAGATGTGTGCATGGAATATATCATCACCATTACATGCCTGGTGTATTGGCAAGAATCTACATAAAATGGTATCCAGGAGGGACCTACAAAAGAGGGAGAGAGATGCAATGGAAGTGGCCACACCTGTGGCAGTGCTACTGGGTGGGTACAGTATTACCATACATCAATGGTACATTCCCATGATACTAACACATCTGGACATCTATTTATCACTGCAATGCAGCAACACAATATATCTATGACATGTCAGATATGCATGATCTACCTGTACCAATGTGGATGTATACACAACAGTGGTCTACTGATGTGCCCCATGTCCTTACCTGCATGCTCCTCAGCCGGTGTGTGGATAACACCCACCTCCACGAAGGAGTCCAGTGGTTGTTGGCTTTCCGGACAGGCAGGTGCTACGAGACTGGCCAGCAGCACCTCCACACATGTCGGGGGGATGAATGGCATGGCCCCACCATGGTAAGGTGATCCCCCTGGACTGCAGTAGCATGCCGACAGGCATTGCCAAGCAGATCAGTGCAATTATGCCAGACCTGCTCATAACTGTGGTTGTGCAGTCCGACATCATTGACCCTGTGGACTAGGTCATTCCACAGGGCGGTCCACTCCTGCTGCTCATGTGTGGCCCTGCCAAACTGCACTGGATAGTGCTGGATCATGTGTGCTATCAACACTTCATTCTCCACATGGGAATAGGTGGGCAACCGTGCATGTGCCATCTTGGCTGAAAGACATAAAGATGGAAACCGGTCTAAGCAACTCATATGGCAAAGTTATCACAGTTCATAATACACATCTCTGTCACCCCCCGCCCCACCATATCAGCTTCAACAAACTGTACACACAACTCATTAGGTATGGCTACAGCTTACCTAGCAGTGGGACAGATATTGTATTGCACCACACTTTCTGCTATGTGATTGCAGCCATGTCCCCTTTGTGGACACTATCATTGCTGGCCTGTTACAGACTATTCACCTGCATGCCATTGTCGGGATCACTATGGTTCCATATATGCCAGTGGTATGGCTGCTCTGGGATTGCTGCACATCTGACATTCTGTGTTATTGGGGATATCTATGCATGCTGTTAGACATGTACCGGGATTTTGTAGACTATTACTACCAACATATGTTCTTTAACAGTGACACAATAACATGTATATGTTTTATTCGCCAGCAGATCCACCTCTCCGGAACCATCAGCCCATGATACCTGGCCACATCACATGTGTGTCCCAACCTGGGGCCTCCTCATGTACTGTTCCAGCAATACCATCAGGTGGAACCACCCAGGGGATGTTGTCCCCCCCCCCTCAGGGCACACACAGACATATTCCTGTCCCCTGAGGTCAGGTCTAGGGTCTGTTCCATACCAGGCTCCATAGACACATGTGGGATGTGCTACATCAGTCTGAGGCATCCAGTACACATTCACAGGGATAACATGTTCTTCTTGCACAGCCTCCAGACCAGGCACCTTCAGGACATAGACTGCTGTTGTGAGTAGCAGTGGATGGGAGGCTTGTTCCCATTGTGCCCATATTGGGGCCCATGGGGCATCCACATCACAGACCACACACACCATCCATGGTGTTTACCCACCACATTTGTCACATACTACCCCTGTAGACTGTCCTCTATATCTACCAATCCTGACCACCTCCACAAGTGTACCTGCCATACCTCCCCATATTCCCATTGCATACTTCACAGATGAGGGCAATGTGGTCCTAACAAGGGACTAACATGTGACATACCCATCTATGTTGCACACACTGCCAGCTGTAGATATCTTTGTGTATTGCTATGTGTGCTGGTTCCTCCCACATAGCATGCATCACTGTGGTAGTAATACAGGGGACATGTCTTTACATACGTATATGTAGACATGTGCATATAGGTACATATCTATATATGTGTAGATATACGTGATGTATATATGTGCGCATATATATATTTCTACACATGGGTATATGTATAATTCTGGAAATACATGCTGATATACATATATATCTTTATATATTATATATGTGACATATGTACACATATGCATACCTATATGTGGGGTACATTCAGACATCAGCTCCACAATCTCACAACACCTTCCTGCATAGCTGCACTGTTCTGCCTTGCTACAATACAGGCAGGTGCCACATATGGACATGTCCTGACATTAGGGGTTTATATGTAGGACCTGATTGCAGGTAACCCTATTATATACCTATGGCATTCCAGCATGCTACGTTACAGATTAACTTGAGTATCCTGCCAGTGGTGGGCCATGGCTCTCACATGACCATCATAATGGCATTACTTCCACAACCAGCTATTGGCCACATAATATACATACTTCCCATTGCATAACACACACTATGATGGCTTACATCTTGTCTGTCAGTGCTGACCTGCACAGTTGACGGCTATGGCCCACTACCCACAGGGACAGACACTATTGTCCATAGCAGTTGTTCAGTTGAACATCATCACAACAACACTTGATGGCACATATAAATCATTCCACATCATCTATCCCATTATTATGGACCAGGTACTACATTCTATTACATGTATATACACTTCACATACCTGTTGTGGGAATGATGTCTTTTTGCATGACAGCTGGCTAAATGCCTTTGACTTAGGCTTTTATTTTGAAGAATTTTGTCTTTCTTTCTTTCTCCTTATTTCTCTCTCTCTCTCTCTCTCTCTCTCTCTCTGTCTGTCCCCCCCCCCTCTCTCCAGTAAATGTATTGAGCTACTTTTAATAGATTGCAGCATGGCTTTAGTTGGTGATGCACATGATCAGGTGATGGCCTCTGCACCAATCAGTGTCCTCCACTTGCTAACTGCATGCAGCTTGCTGTGTAGTACCTCCAATTACCACTG
>NC_056751.1:671145103-671155103 GCF_019279795.1 Protopterus annectens | reverse complement strand
ATGTTATACATTTAATTATAAACAGACAGGGTAGTAAACTATTACAAAACTGAGAAACACACTTTTAAAATTATAGTTTTGAGGGAAAAAAAGGAATTTGTCTGCCCATGCTGGGATTCCAGGAAATATGGCACACAGATTATATGTGAAATAGAAGAAATTCAGAAGACACCTTTTTGAGAATTTAGTGAACCCAATAATGAGCAATATGGTTAGAAAAACTACATAGAATTATTAAAAATGAGTTATAATGGAAAGTGATACTGTATTCTCAGAAACATGATAAATATATTCAGGGAAAACAAAGGCTATCTCAGACTGTAAAGATAGGAAGTTAAGTTTATGAATAAAAAGAGTTTGATGAATATATATAATAATGGTAAGATGCTGACCACACTACAATTGAGAAAATATATATTCAAAATTATATGAAAGAAAAATAATGGCAAAGCAGTTGAAGATTATAGACAGGAAATTTGGGAGATATGCAATAAAGTAAATTAAATAAATGAATCAAAAAAGAGAATAAAAGGAAGAGAAGTAGAGGACAAGATGGTTTTGGTTTCTCCTTAGACTACAAAATAAGGCTCATTGGAACTTAATAATAATTTAAGATTTCTGACTGAAATGATCATTGTGGAGAAAGTACAAATTAATGACATTGCATGCACATCTAGAGCATGTAATACTGACCAAATTGATATAAGGGGTAGTTTTTCCATTAGCAGAAAAAAATCACTGCTAGCATAAGAAAATGTGATATCACAGGAGTATGCATTTTGCAGTGGCCAGGAAAAATTTAGAAGGGACAACGAGATGGAGGACAGATTCTATTCCAATAATATATTGGAATATCATAGGAATAAAAGGTAAATTAAGAGACTTTTTCTGGGATTCATCAAGGTTACCACTAATTTAGTAATATTTAAAAAGTTTGAATATTATTGACCTATAAGAAATTTGTTTGATAGAAGGCAATGTTATCAGCCTTCAGGATTTTGTTAATTATGCATTTTCTGCAAACAAATACAAAGTATATAAGGAGTGACAGGTGAACAGTAAACATCCATTAAAATAACATAAAGCTTAGATTCAGAGTTGATAAGAAAAGAAGAAATGTGTATCTTTGTTAGCCTGCAATTAAAATTCAGATATTCAGCATCCCACATTTGTATATAAAGCTGAGGAAAAATGGCATATACAAGTGATAAAAAAACAGAAAAAAGTTAAATAAGATCATTAAATATTTAAGATTAAAACGAGTGTTCTAAATATGACAATTGTGGATGATTTCAACATAAGAAAGGAATAGTACCAACATTATTTAAATTATATACAGGAAAATTAGGCAGACAAAACAATGATTAGAAAGTAAACAAATCTGGGCACTAGGTAGGAAAGCATGATTTACCAATATACAATGTACTGGAAAGAAATGGTCTGCTGAAATTACAGCTTTACCCAGACTTTTAAGTGGAAATCCAAAAGGTTAAAGGGCAAATGAAAGTATAACTATGGTACACTGAAACTCAAACACCAAATCTCTCTCTCCCCTTCTTTCTTTGTCTTTATCTCAAAGAAGTGGAATCCCCACTGTACACATGATAGGACATTAAAATGTCCCATAAGAAGCAAGCCTACACAGGTCACTGGAGAATCATAGCCAGACTGAAGCTGTAGTACATGGAATCTATGTCATGTGGGTCTTGCAAACAATCAGCACATTAGCAAAATCAGAATATATTGTCTATCAATAATTTTTACATTCTTTTTTGCTTTTGATAGTCATTATGTATTGGAAGTATGTACACTTCTCAATACAGCTAACATTAGGGAATATGTATCCATTTTTTAGCACCAACCCACCAGACCTTTCCCAATGGTTTCTCTGTCCTATGCCCTACTAACCTATTCATTCCTCTCTATCAGTGTAGAATCCAGACACCTTTAGTTAAGGTGACAGTGTTTTGGTCCATTTGATCTGATCCTGTCCAGAGAGCAATGTGCAGTTCATTCATTTCTTGGAAAGGTGAGAGTTAGATGGTTAGGAACATGTCATTTTGCCAAATCCAGTGGACTTAACCCTTCAATCCCAGAAACCCTAACCTTGAGTCCACTAATGCTGCTTCAACCTGGAATGGATGCTGACTACCATAAAGATTTCCAGGCATCCGTGGCACACCACTAGGCAGTGAGTGCTCATTCTCCATGGGTTCAACACCCAGTTCTCCCCTGGGTATTATCCAGTTCTTTAAACTGTGCCACCAGAGCCACCATCCTCCTACAGAACATCAATTACTCACTCTTATCCTGGCTTAATCTTCCAGTGTGTATACCACTAGCCAAATGTGAGTGATCTGATTACAAAACATATATCACTGAATTCCTGTGGGCTGAAGTTTAGGAGTCAAAAGCTCTAGGATGCAAAGATTTTCTCATTTAAATTGAGCTGTGCTGTCAATGAATAGTACAGTTCATGGACTTGATGACTTCACCACAGTTGTTCAACTGTTGAGTAATTATATATGTAAGGGCACTTTTGGGGGACAAATACCCTCTACATGGGTTGCATGTAGTTTTAGCCCCCACTGGAAAATACTGGTTTGGAGTATTTTTAGTTTCACTGTAGTGGATTATGTGTACTTTACATTTGTTTTGGGTTTTGCTTGAGAGTATTTTTAGTGGCATACTTTCACTGGAGGTGATTTTTTTTGGGGGGTTAGGTTCATATGTTTGGGGATTCTAGATTTATAGCATGTCTAAAGTACTCTCATATGCACTTAGGGTCTCAAGTTGTCTTGGCAGATGGCAGTTTTTTCTTGTGCACAGTGAGGATTTCAGTCCCAGCAGTTAGCTTCTCTTCTGTAAATACAGGCCTTCTGCATTTCAACTGATGTGACAAGTTATACATGGGGGAATGTGGGCTAAGGAAACTAAATGTTTCTTATTACCAATATATTCTGTATCCCTTTATGTCATTGTGACATGTTTTATACTTACTGCTAGGACTGGATTGCAAGTAATATTCCCACTGTACAATAACATAGGATGGGAGGTTGGCATAGTGGTTAAGGTGACCACCTTATAGGCACAAGGTGCATGGTTTATTTCTCACATGGGGTAATTGGCTGGGCTTGGTATGTCCCACGGGGCAGTTAGTCTGGTACTAATTTATGCCATGGTTTGGAGATTGGCATAATGGTTAAGTTGCTTGCCTTACAGACACAAGGAGCAATGTTTGATTCTCACCTTCAGTTAGTAGTACAGCTAGGCTTAAAGAGGCCTGTGCGGGTTGTTAGCTTAGTAATTACTCATGTGGTAGGTTGGCATAATGGTTAAGGTTTTTACCTTCCAGATACACAGTGCAAACTTTAATTCTAACATGAGGTAATTGATTAGGCTTAAATGGATCACTAGGGCAGTTAGCTTAGTACTAATCTATGGACCTATATCACCTAGGTAAGTTTACTTAATGTTTGTTTTTCCTCTCAAATGCATCTACTAAGGCAATAAGGTTATTTGTGACTCTTCACTTTGCAATTTTAATCTTCACTGAAGTAAGTTACAATGGAAGTGTACCATGGCAGAGTTGCAGGTGGCATTATAAACACTGCCCATGATGTATGTGCCTTCTATCCTTCTTTTAGATATCATATGCCTTCCATTCACTGTTGGATCCTTGTCCCCATGAGAGATTGTATGAATAGCATAATCAGGTCTGGCACATTTTTGCAGGTCATGAATGAGTTCTTTGTTGCTTTACAGATAACATGCAGTGTAACCTGAGAATTCAGAGAAGTGTCCTGCTTGAGAGTATCGCTAGCTGCTCTGATGGTCCATCAAATAATCATGTTACAAACAACACCCAACAGCAAACTCCACTACAATATACAGCAAGAAGCTGCAATGAGATCAAAGAAAAATATCAAATAAAGCAAGGTAAGGTTAGTTACAGTTAGTCTTTTACTTAAGTGGTAGCCAGTGTAAAATGCAGTTCCAGTTTACACCTACCTTATTCATCAACATCCACCATCATTCTAAGCTTGCAACAATTCATTTTAGATTTGAATAAAGGTAACCAACAATTTCCTTGGAAACAGCCTGAGAATAATGTTTCTTTTTTCTTTTTTTTTTTAACTCAGGCAATTTTTGTTTTCAAACAAAAATATTGTAGTTACAACATAATCTGAATTCTAATATATATAAATAACTATATACACTATTTACATTTGGCCTGCAGAAAAAAACAATAAATGAAACCAGTTTGATTCAAAATACATAGACTAAGGTATAATTAAGTAAATCATTTACAGTAGTCAGAGCGAGGCAAACTCCAATTGTAGATTTTCAATAAGATTTAGTATGCTTCTCTAAGGATTATTTGTTAACATGTTAGGATAGATTCTCTGTTCCTTAATCTTGATCTCTTTCTGTGCTGAGTCTTTCATTAAAGATAGAAATTCTGCCATGGACAGTGGTGAAGTGGAATTCCATTTCCTTGTTATGCACTTTCTATCAACTGCTAGAATGGTCTACAGTAAATAAAGATTGACCCTCTTCAAATGAGGACCTTCATTTATATTAAATAGCACAAATGCTTTAGATAATATAAAGAAATATGTGTTTAAAGTTTGCAAAAAATATTAATATAATTCCAGAATTGTTTTATCCTAGACTGCGGTGGTGGTGCTGCGGTAGCGTTGTTGCCTCACAGTAAGATGTTGTCCTGTTCGATTTTCAGCTAGAGTGTCTTCTGTGTGGAGACATGCATGAATGGGCGTACCTTCGTTGAAGGTTATGCATCAGGGCTGGCAACTTGGCATGTAAAAATCTACTGCCAATCATTAGCAGACTGGAGTTCTGCTGTGGCGACTCCTAACCAGGAAAAGCCAAAAGACACAACAACAACAACAACACTCATAAAATATGTATCCAGTCCACCCTGCATGCATGAGAACATTACCAGCATAAAACATTACTATAAGTATTAAATTTAACTATTTTATCTGGTGTTAGGAATGTTCTGTGGAGAAATTTCCACGTATAAATTCCCCAATGTTGTGACCAAGAGGTTAATTTAACAGAAACCAAGAGATTATTTTTAATTTCTGTAGTTAAAGATAAGGAATGTCCCTTAGTAATATAATTCTAATATTTTCTTGAGGTTTTTAGATTAATAATATTTTATACAGACAAGGTGATGTTATTCAAGTTGAAAGTGTTATAAACAATTCCATATAAATAAATAACAAACGTTGGTTTTCCTTTGAAAGAACTATTAATTGTTCTGCATAAATCATGGAAATATGACAACACACTTTGTAGAAGTAGCCAATCTTGAGATGATAGTTTAAATTGCATTGCAATGTCTTGTCTATCTAGTACCTTATGTTCATTCATACAATGTTGCCAACATATAAAGTTTTTAGATTCTAAGATATTTAAAGTGTTTCTATGGACTTTATCGGTAAATTTCTTTGTAATACTAAAAGGAATCAATGTCTCGAACCAAAGTTTGATCTCTATATTCATGTTAATAAAATTAACGGAATTTAATTTAGTAGGTTTTGATATATTATATTGTACACTAAAATACAGGGCATATAATAACGTATTAAATTCATTGGCTAATGGAAAGTTAACTGAAGTATGACTTTCAATTAATAATATGGTTAAATGTAAGCACTTTCAGTTTGAAGTATAATTGGGGTCTACCAAATTTATAATGGTTCTAATTATAGAGGCTTTAATATATGTTTCTATATCAGGAAATTTAATTCCTCCTTGTTCCCAAGTTCTAATATGATGAGTAAAAGTTATTATATTTTTATTTGGAAATGATAAAAGTTTTAACAAAAGAGAGTTTATATTTTTAAGAAATTTTCTCTTTGGGATCATAGATATGACTTGTGAGATATATCATATCTTCAGTAAAAGTATCATTTTTATTAGTTGCATTCTGTCCTCAAAAGTTATAAATATTTTATTCCACATTTCCATATGGATTTCAATTATTTTTATAATATTATTATAATTCATGTTTATTATTTATTTAATAGTGGTGCATAAAATAATGCCTAAATAATCAAAATTAGGTACTTGGTTGCCAATAATGTGATTTTTGCCAGCTTGTTTTTTTTCTTTTTATTCAAAAACAAGAATTTTTATTTTTGTTTATTAAAGTGCAAATCAGAGATTGAATGAAACTTCATTATTAATAGAGCTAACTCATTTAGAGTTGTTTTAGAATTAGATAAAGTGAGCAATATGTCATCTGTGAGTAACATTTTGGAGGTATAATGACTATATATTTCTACACCTTTTATGTTTGGATCATTCCTTAATAACATGGCAAAAATTTCAATAGCTATCACAAAAATAATTGGGGACATGGGACAGCCTTGTTTGGTGCCCTTAGTTATAAAAATGGGACTCCAAAGTAAATGAGCCTAATTGTATATAGCTAGATTGTTTTATATGTATTCTTTAAAAGTGAAATGAAGCAAGGAAGAAAACTGGAGGAAAATCAAATAAAGTTAACACTTTAAATAAATAATTCCAATTTAATGAGTCAAATGCTTTTTCTATATATAAAACAATTATTAGAGCTTCTTGGTGTTCTCTATTTAATATTCTAATGAGTGTTAGTACTCTTTTAATATTATCATATGCATGTTTATTATATATAAACCCCATTTGATCTTCATTTATTATCTGTGATAGTGGATTTTTTATTCTGTTAACTAGTATGGACATAAATAGTTTATAATCATTATTTAACAGTGATATTGATCTACAAGAGCTACAATACTTGAGATCTTTATTTTCTTTTATAACTGGAGTAATTAAAGAATATTTCTAGGAAAGTGGTATGATACCCTGTATCTGTACTTCAATTAGTGTTTTGTGAAAAAAGTAGTTAATAGAAGGGAGAAAAGCTTATATGTTTCTATAATGATACCATCAATTCCTGGTGCTTTATTAGATGTATTTTCTTTAGTATTGTCTATGACTTCTTGATATGTTATTTTATTTTATTTTGAAGGGATGATTTTAATTTTTTTGGAATTTTCTTAATATTAGAAGCAATTGAATGTAAATATGAGAAGCTATCCACTGGAGGGTTTGATTTATAATGCTCAGAGAAATGATGTTTAAAGGCATCAAGAATGTCTCCTATATCATATACTATCTTTTTTTCTCCTTCATGAAGTATGTTTACAATACCATTAGTCTTTGGCTGGAATTTAGCCCTCATTGATAACTTGTGCAAATGTTTAGGTGAAGTAGCATCATAGTTAATATTTAATTTTTCTAATACCAAGTAAGTTTTTATGTTAATATTTCAGTATACTTTTTATTTAATTCTTTTTTTTATCAATAGACGTGTTTGCTATCCTGTTGGAGTTGAGATTGTATGGATTTAATTCTGATTCCCATTCTTCACATTTATTTTTGAACCATGTTAAAGTTTTACCATATATACAAGACTTTAAGGAGTCCCAGATAATTGTGATATTAATCTCTGGTGTATAATTAGTTTCAAGAAAAAAATGGAGTTCAGAAACTAACCAAGGTTTAAATTCTTTAAATTTTGTAATGTAGGCAGGGATTCTTGTAGAAATGATTAATCTTTTAAATGCAGTTTGAAGCATCAGGAAAAAAATGAATTATGATATGAAATGGAGTGAGGGAGTATGGAAAAGTATGACATTTTTGTGTTTAAATCTCATGAAACATATATTTTGTCTATTCTAGTCTGGGGATCAAATCTATAATCCTGATGAGAGAAACTTAATGAATTGATTTGTTTTATATTAAAGGTGTCAAATAAGTGATTCAGACCACTTCTTGAACTGCTTTGCAGTAGAGGTTAGATGCAAAGGCTTTTTATTAGTAATTTCTGAGCTGTCTGAAATACAATTTAAATCCCCCCTAATATTACATTTCCTTTATAATTATTGATAATTAAATTCAAATGTGTTTTAGAAATTCCCAAACCCATGTCCTGGAAAACAATATAGATTTACTAAGGTCCAGATTCTGTTAGTAAATTTTAATATAGCAAAGGATATAAGGCCTTCTTTATCTTCATATTTTCTTACTAAATAGCCAGTTTACAGGTTGTCTATCAAACACTTGACGTTTTCTGTACCAAGTCTGGTAACACCAACATCACAACATTGAATTTCACAACACTGGAAACTCAAAAGATCATAAGACATCAAATCCTGAAAAGTCCAAACCCACTCTGGACCCCGGAACAAGAGATAATATGAGTCATGAAAGGGGGCAAGTCCTGGAGTTCCAAATACTTTGTTTCTGGTGTTGTGAGATCTGATGTTGTGATGTCAGCATTTATAGATTCAGTACAGGTAACGTCAAGCATCTAACAGACAACCCAGTTTACAGACCATTACTAGCCTTACCATTAAACCACATTCAAAAGTTCCTTCTAGACTCTAAGAAGTTAATCCAAGATATACCAGGACAGAGTTTAAGGCTGTTTGTCCCATTATATAGCTTTAACCTGAAGATGGCAAGAGGGCATACTTACAGGTGATCCTTGCACTCATGGCTGAGTAGCTTTAATGTGAGAATTTAATGTTGGAGTGCATATCACCACAATCTACTGTACTGTGCAATCGAGTAGTATAATTTTCATGAGGTTTTCCCCTTTTCTTCACTATGATATTGCAGTGGAGTTGGCATATAAAATTTCAGGGGGCTTGATCCCACATTGTGGGTGCAGGGGGCTTGCACCTTACAAAAAATATTTTTTTTATGTTTTTATTGATTTTTTTCAGCTCTCAATTTTTGATATTTAATCTTTGATAAAAGGTGAGATGAAAAAGGCTGTCAATGGCTCAAAAGTAAGCCTGTCCAAAGTGTTATTCTGCTTGACATGTGATGGAGGTTTATTCCTGAGGTGGAGGGGGATACATGAAGATATAAAGATACCATGACAGTACGTTTTATATTTCAGCAGATGTAAGTTTAGGTCCTTTAACTTGGTATATGTAGAATGATTTGGTCTGAGAGAGAACTGGAGGTCAATGTGAGAGTTAGGTCTTTCATGAGTTAAAAGGCTACACATTATCATGGTGGAGCATATAGGAGCCAAAGTACAGGGAAATGGCTGCCAGTCTGATCAGATAACTGAAAGTTTTGAGGCCACTGATCTTTTGGGATAGGAATCTCTGTGCTCTCTCAAGTTGACAGATACGTTTCAAATACATGCCAGTAAGAGATGAGTAAAGGGGAATTAAGACTCACTTGCATCTAAAGAAGATGCCTTTGGAATATAGTTGAGACAGAAAGAAGGATTTTTGAAATGCTATAGAGACATGATGTTCAAAACATAAGGAATGACTAGCAAGAGTTGATCCCTTATGCTACTGTCTGATTAGAAAGATGGGTGATTTATACAGTATGATATAAAAATGAATAGTTTCCCAAAGCAAGATATACTACATTTTTTTCTCATTTAGTTTGTGACTTTTTCTTTGTATCAGTTGTTAACATAGTCTAAGGCACCTTGGAGCATTTATGAGTCAGTGGAGGAACAAATAACAACATCAAAATTATAGTTATCTACAAACTTAGGTAACTGTACACCAGGAACGCTGGCTCTAAGGTCTGAGCATCATATGCCACATAGAAGATGGCCCAATACTGGACCTTGTGGTATACAAAAATAACTTTTTTCTTTCAGAAATAATATCTGCAATTGTAATTACATAGGTTTTGTCTGATAACAAGTTAGCTATCCAGAGTACAGCATACGGATTTATATTCAGATTTACAAGACTGTAGTAATACCTGCATGGTGTATAGTGTCAAAGGAATTTGCCAGGTGCAGATATGCACCATAACCACTATCCTCTGCTTTGGTGTCTTTTTCAAAGAAATAAACAAGGTTAAGGATAAAGGACTGCCTTTGATGGAGCTTAATCAGTAAGCATGCAGAGTTAAGAAATTTGCAATATCCAGATTAATA
>NC_056751.1:671132603-671140103 GCF_019279795.1 Protopterus annectens | reverse complement strand
AGTCCATATATTTTAAGATTTGGCTGAAAAAATGTAAATGTGCAAACTTAAGCTAAAATAAATAATTGAAATAAAAATAAAAAAATGTAACTGATGATGAATGCATGGTTTCTAAGATGGAATAGAAATATAAATGTGCAACTGGGAATAGAGCTGTGTGTATTAAGTATTTTTGTGGTCATGACAAAGCACATTGCAGAGCTTTTAACTGCTAACCATAGGCTGTCAGGAAGTTAAAATCACTTTGCAAAGATGTGTGCCAAAATAAATTTATGCAGCACGATTTTTGTCTTGTTGAGTCAAAAGAGCAAAACAGATATATATGTATATGTGTATGTATGTAGGATGCAGCTGAAAATATATTATTGAATGCAGTACAAATTTCAGACAGTACAAAATCTGCCATAAATGATTTTAGGTTTGAGAAACTGATGAATGAAGACAGAAGTACTGTATATAAGCAGGAGTGCAATACTTTTTTTCAGAAGTTTTTAAACAAATGAATCCACCTATTACTGTGTATAAAGAAAATAACTTTTTGTCTGAGAAACTGGTGATTGAAAGCAGAAATATTATATCTAAGAAACTGGTGCTGAACGGAATAGTTTTCCAGAAGCTTGTTCTAAATCATTGAGTCTTCTTAATACTGCATATAACAAATTACTCTGAGAAATTGTAAACTATTATTATATCCGATATTTTATTTAAATACTGTTCATAACTATTTGCATTTTTGTGATTACAATAACCTGGGCTATGCTGTAAATGGTTATCAGTGATCAGCGCACTGCCCTGTTAAACACACATAGATTGACAGATAGATAGAGAGAGACAGACAAACCGCTAAATCTTGAAGCAAACCAACAACTTACTTGGGACACCTTTCAAAGCCATTATGTAAGATTTCACATACACAGGAGTATATGCACAGACAATACAAATTAATATTCCAGGTAGTATTGTTGGAGAATCAAATAGAAGCAACGAAATGTATGTATTCTTAATACTTCCATGAATCTTGGAATTACTACAATGATTCATAATGTATAAGTACAGAATAATTTGCAGACTTGTGCAGGAAACAGCTTGAATATTTTTGACTGTTTCTAGTATTGCTCAGAATAAGAGTATGAAAAACATCTAAAAACACCACAAATGTTGACAGAGATACTTGCAACACGTGTTTCCACAGGGAAATATCCATAACATTCTGGAAGTTTAAAAGGTCATGTTAGTAGTAGCCATCAAGAGTGTAATAACAGGAATACAGTTATCACTTGTTCACTGAGAGCTATGAACCAGCGTGATCAGGACCCTTCTGACATTTTACAGCATAATTCTGATTTATGTATGGGATTAGACTGTTTACAATAGTAAGATTTTAACTGAAGCAGCCCAGCAATTTGGTATAGAGTGATGGCACGTTGGTTGTGATTCGACTGTGGTTAGTTAGCAACTCAGGCGATAGAGGACGCAAGCAGGGAGATTGGGAATGTATGATAAATGTCAGCTCATCAATTCTAGGAGGGACTATGTGGATTTCTGCTTGAATATCAGCACTGCACAATCAGCAGGGAGTGATGTTGCTTTGGGTATGGTTATGTTCTGCAGAAGGGAGGGGATGCTGAAGTGGTGCGGTACAAGATGTTCCATGTGAGCTCACACCTACTCCACCTGGTTACAGTTCCCTTCCCCTTACACACCAAAAGTCCTCTGCAGCTATCAGTAATGTGCCATAGTGAGATGTCTTTATCTCTTCTCTGTCCACATCTCCCGGCTGCTTAAAGTCTGCATCTCTTCCACTTGTGGGGTCCCCAGAAACACTACCATATTCAGAAGATTAAAGAGGTTGCTACAACATGCCTAAAGCTAGATATTTTGTAATGCCTGGTGCTAATCTTGTTTTTACGTAAAAGAAACTGGATGATGCTAGCACCAAGCTTCACACTTTTAACACCCTTTCAGCAGATGCAGATTTCTAAATTAGTTCTTAGTATACCTTTAACTTCTGATGCATTTCAAAGAGCAGTCCTCATCAACCCCCTCTTTCAAATCTTATGCATGGGGTCAGGGTGTCCTGTCAACCGTCACCATCTCTCTCGATTCAATGTCACTCTCATACCTTGTTCAACAGTCAAGCCTGACTGTCAGAGGACTTCTTTCACACAATCCATCCTCCTCTTGCTTTCTACCTGTCTGTCTGAAATCTTCTTTACCACATTGTCTTCTGCTTTTCTGCACATTTGCCCAAACTACTGTAATCTGTTCTCTGATCTTTTCTGCAGTTGGAGCTGCTTTGGCTTCTGCTCTTATGTCTTCATTTCTTCATCTTTCCCATGGTGTGCATCCTTAACACCCATCTCAGCACTTCATCTCAATCACCTCTAGCTTCCACAACTGCTCTGCCTTTACTGTCCAGGTTTCAGTTCCATACAGCAGTACTGGTTGTGCCACTGTTTTGTACACCTTACTTTTCAGCTTCTTTGGTATTCCTCTGTCATATACAACACCTAAAACTCTGTACCATTTGCCTGCAGGCCCTCTGAATCTGGCTTTGACCTCTTCATTCAGATTTCCCTTCTCCTCAACAACCCCTCCCAGATACTTGAAGCCGTTAACTTGTTCCAATATTTTCCCTTCTATTTCAGTTCTCATCTTCTTCTAAACTCCACCAATTGCTGCCATTACAACTGTCTTATCTGTACTCAGTTTCATCCCATGTGTCTTCAGTTTTGCATTCAATTCCATTCCCCTATCCGTAGCTAAAGTCCTTGCTCAGAGTCTGTCTGTAATGCCACATTGTCTACATACAGCAAATGTGTTGATCTGTCCCCTCCAATCTGTTTATTAATGTAGTTCATCAAAAGTATGAACAGCAGTGGGCTCAGAGATGAACGCTGGTGCACACTCACTGTCACTGGGAACCCCTCTGTGAGACTGAACACTGTTCCTACTTGAGTCATTTGGTCCTTGTACATAGCTTGTACTAATTCTACCATTTCTACCAATAGTTCTGGGACTTGAATCACCACAGGACTGCCCAAATCAATTTTCTTGGGATCTTGTTATATACTTTCTCTAAGTCTTGGAAGGCCCACTTGGACTCTTTCCTCATCTCTAGCTTTTTCTTCACTATCTGTCTCACTACAAACATCAGGTCAGTTGTGCTGAATCCTGATCTGAATCTGAATCTGAACTGCTCATCTCCCATCTTACTTTCTATTACTCTGAGTATTCATTTATCAGTCAACCTCTCCAGACCTTTTATGTAATTTGACAAGAGTTTGATACCTCTGTAATGCCCACAGTTGTGGATGTCCCATTAGTTCATGAACACTGGCACTAGTATGCATATTCTTTTGTCATCTGGAATATTCATACCTTTTCAGACTGCTATGAGTACCCTCTGGAGCCATTTCTCCCTCATCTGACTGAGCATCTTTATCATATCTGCTGTAACCGTGTCCAAGCCTGCTGCTTTCCCTCACTTCATTTTCCTTAGTGCTGTTCTTCTTCTATGGTGGGCTCCTCTTCTTCTCTCATCATAGGCTACGTTTGGGCAGTACAGCTTCTGTGGGGTTTTCTTCATTCAGAAGTTGCTGGAAGTACTCCTACCATCTGCCTTTGATGTTCTGTGGACTGGTGAGCAGGCTGTTGCTGCAATTCCTTATGAAGGTTGTCTAACTATCTTCTTTATCTATCTGTCTTTGTCTTGCAGCCTGATATAGTTTATTTCAACTGACTTACCTTCCAGAAGCTGGTAGAGTGCCTCTGATGCCTTGTCCTTTGTTATTTCAACTCCTTTCTTAGCTTATTTTTTAGCCAACCAGTATTCCTTCCTAGCCTGGTCCATCTTTTCTATCTCCCAACTTTTTCTGCACTCCTTTTCTCTTTTGATGACTTCCTGGACTTCTGCATTCCAAAACCAGCTTTCCTTATGTATCTTGTTTCCATACCTGGCTCGGATGCATATCTGTTTACTCCTCATACATGCTGTTTTGAGGAGGTACCGTTTTTGAAATCCACCTATTTCCTCTTCTTCTTGAGGTGTCAGTGTCCTGAGTAATTCCTTGAACTGTTATCCTTTCTTTCCAATCATCTTCCAGCTCTTCAGCCTGGTTTCTGTGTTTTGTTGACCTTAGAGCCTTCTTTGACCACTGCTTGCAGCTGATTGTGTCAACCAGTGGTTTATGCTGTGGACTGACTGTTTCACTGGGGATAACGTTGCAATCGTTGATTTTACTACAGTTCCCTTGCCTTACTAGGAGGAAGTCTACCTGAGCTGCATGTTGGCCACTCTTGTATGTGATGTTGTGACTGTCTCTCTTTCTGAACCATGTGTTGACTACTATCAATCCATTTGCCAGATAGAAGTCTAGAATGTCTTCTCCTTTATTCCTGTTCCCCAATCCATGTGGATCCAGACAGTCCTCATATCCTGTCCTCTCTCCTGATACATGTATTCAAGTCACCCATTAACACCAATTCATGTTGTCCTGATTTTTCTAGTAAGTCCTGCTGCTACTGTCTGAATGTACTTTTTATCATCACTATCACAATCCTGCTGTGAGGCATAGGCTGAGATTATGAATACTGCCTATTGTCAGATTGACATGAGTCTATCACTAATTCTGATGATATTCATCACTGTCTTCCGAAGTCTCTCCCTGAAACACAAATCCCACACCATTTTTAGCTTGCGCTCCTCCTGAGTGGTAGACTCTGGATCACAAGCCAAGTGGCTTTGCTGCTCTGCCTTCTATCTTGTCTCCTGGATACATAGGATGTTCAACCTCCTTCTCACCATCATGTCATCCACTTCTATGCTGAATTCTGTCAGTGAACCTACAAAGAGTATAGCAATTCTTATCTTACATTTAGCAGGTTAATTGGTTTTACATCCAGTTTTCACTCAAAAGAGCTATCCCAGGTAAACAAAGCTGGGCAAATGGACACTGGCTGTCCAGTAACTTTTTTAAACCAGGGCTGTTGGGCTTTATGGAGGGCAGAAACTGGCCAAAAGGGACACACACACCCCTCAAACTATTAACATGGGTCCCTGATGTAGGTCGGAGTAGGCCCAGTCCTCAACTTGCGTATTACCAGCAAATACCCATGCCTATTTGGAGACATTAGTCAACACAACTGAATCACCTAGAGCCACATTTTGCACTGTTGAGTGGCTAGCCTTGAGATAGTGTGTATTCTCTGATCTGTGTTCTCCCATCATGAAGATACTGTGCACCAGAGCAGATGACCAAAGCATCCGGTATATACAACTCTTCCTCCTATAACATACCATGTAGAGTCTGTACTGTTGCCCACAGCTCTGCTCTTTGGTGAGTTTGAGACAGAAACACTCAGCATGTTTTTTGGTTAGTAAGAGGTATACTGATAGAGAACCACAGTAATGCAGTAGATATATATATATATATATATATATATATATATATAGGTGTATAAAACAAGCTATCATAGCACTAAACCAAAAAGCACAATATTAAACCATCACATAACAATTCATGGAAATAACCAGTATATCAAGAGTATATGTGTATATATATTTATATATATATATGTATGGATTCACTTTATAAGCTCAAAATTCTGAAATCTCGAATTTCAGAATCTCGAGCCCATAAAGTGGAAAATCCAAATACCCGAAACCACACAATCACGAAGCCCTAAATCCCAAAACCGCAAAACCATGAAATTCAAACTCCCAACACTTGCAAACACAAACACAACACACACGCACACAACTAAACAAGCACACACACCTACCCTTATTATATGCAGGGGGGCAAGCCCTCCTGCACCCCCACACCCCCCTACTTAAATATTCTAACTCCAAGGTCACACTACACACACACACACACACACACAAAACACCACCACACAAACTACATTCCTCTCGCACACACACAACAAAGTAACAACACGCACTAACACACACTACAGCCCCTACCCAACACCCTTACACATAAACACTTACCTGAATCCATGAACACAGCACAACACCAGAACTGCTAATTCAAAATCTCCTGCATTCGAGATTTTGAATTTCACGCTTCTGGGGTTACGATCTTATAATCCTTCCACTTTATGAGCTCGAGATTCTGAAATGCGAGATTTCAGTATTTCGAGCTTATAAAGTGTTCCCATATATATATATATATATATATATATATATATATATATATATATATATATATATATATATATACTTATATGGGTCTACTGCTTTTGGCCGAATTACATTTGGTCGAAAATGATTTCAGGCAGCCCACTTTACCGAAAAGGCATTTCACTGAAAACCTATTTGGTCGAAAATGGAATATAGCCCCTGCCCCATTGCAGTGCGACCCTGGAGTGAGAATATAAAGTTGGGGGGTGTGGGGGATGTAGCCCCCCCCCACATAATTGCAGTGTATTCACTATTATATACTTGTGTATCCATTAAAAATACATTGGAACATATAACGTCAGTAAAAACTAGTTGCATAATGTGGGGGGCTGTGCCCCCCACACCCCCCCTAACTTTATATTCTCACTCCAGGGTCGCACTGCAGTGGGTCAGAAGCTATATTCCATTTTCAGCTAAATGGAATTTGACCAAATGAGCTTTCAATCAAATTAGCTTTCAGTGAAGTGGGCTGCCTGAAATCATTTTCGACCAAATGTAATTCAACCAAAAGTAGACCCATATATGTGTGTGTGTGTGTGTGTGTGTGTGTGTGTGTGTGTGTGTGTGTGTGTGTGTGTGTGTGTGTGAGTGTATATATGTATAAATGTATATATATATATATATATATATATATATATATATATATATATATATTATGTGTGTGTGTGTGTGTGTGTGTGTGTATGTAAGTGTGTGTGTGTGTGTATATGTATAAATGTATATACATATATATATATATATATATATATATATATATATATATATATATATGTATATCAAAACACCAGAAACTGACATTACATACTTGTTAAGGGGCACAGGTTCAACATACATAAAAGTTATAAAATCTGAATGAAAATGATACAAATACAACCAGTACCAAGATATATTCATAGCTCTACACAGTCAGAACAAATAGAGATGTAATAACATATGAAACATAACTGTACTGTGAGGAAGTGTGTAACTTAGTGAAAAATAAGAGAATAGTGAGGGGATAGTTAGCAATGCACCCTCTGGTCAAATTATAACAGACAGTAATTAGCTTATGGCCAATACAAAGCAATTAGCATAGAGGTACAAAGTAAAAAAGTATTTTTTTCATTTCCTGAATTCAGAAACCTGTCAACCAGAAAGACTAAGTAACTGGCATATACAGTTTAATCTACTGGTCAAGAGAAAGGACAGTGACCAGCTTAATAAGTGGTGCTTAGAGTGCAAGAACAGCTCTGTTGGGGGAGATGTTAAAAACTAATTTCCAGCCCAGGCATGTGCATATTTGACTAGATGAAGTTAATTGCACAGCAAGGTTC